>NW_027436205.1:0-181000 GCF_964199755.1 Larus michahellis | reverse complement strand
AAAACAATGGGTCGGCTGTGGGAAGAGAAGAGAAAAAAAGGGGGACAGAGGGGCAGAAGAGGAAAATAAAAAGGGGGCGGCTGCGGGGGAAGGGGAAGAAAACAAAGAGGGGACCGAGGAACAGAAGAAGAAAACAAGGGGGGGAGAAGGGGGGGGGAAAGGGGCGGAAGAGGAAAAAAGGTGGGCGGCCACGGGAAGAGAAGAAAAACGGGGGCTGGGGAGGAAGAGGAGGAAAAAAAAGACGGGTAGTGTGTGGGAAGACAAAAAAATGGGGGCAGAGGGGGCGGAGGGGAAAACGGGGGGGCTGTACGGAGAGAGGGGAAAACGGGGGGCTGTACGGAGAGAGGGGAAAACGGGGGGGCTGTACGGAGAGAGGGGAAAACGGGGGGGCTGTACGGAGAGAGGGGAAAACGGGGGGGCTGTACGGAGAGAGGGGGAAAACGGGGGGGCTGTACGGAGAGAGGGGAAAACGGGGGGGCTGTACGGAGAGAGGGGAAAACGGGGGGGCTGTACGGAGAGAGGGGAAAACGGGGGGGCTGTACAGAGAGAGGGGAAAACGGGGGGGCTGTACAGAGAGAGGGGAAAACGGGGGGGCTGTACAGAGAGAGGGGAAAACGGGGGGGCTGTACAGAGAGAGGGAAAACGGGGGGGCTGTACAGAGAGAGGGGAAAACGGGGGGGCTGTACAGAGAGAGGGGAAAACGGGGGGGCTGTACAGAGAGAGGGGAAAACGGGGGGGCTGTACAGAGAGAGGGGAAAACGGGGGGGCTGTACAGAGAGAGGGGAAAACGGGGGGGCTGTACAGAGAGAGGGGAAAACGGGGGGGCTGTACAGAGAGAGGGGAAAACGGGGGGCTGTACAGAGAGAGGGGAAAACGGGGGGGCTGTACAGAGAGAGGGGAAAACGGGGGGGCTGTACAGAGAGAGGGGAAAACGGGGGGGCTGTACAGAGAGGGGAAAACGGGGGAAAAGGGGCACAGGAGGAAAAAAAGAGGGGGCAAAGGGAGGAAGAGGAAAAAAGGGGGCGGCAGTGGGGAGAGAAGAAAAAAGGGGGCGGCTCTGGGGAAGGTAAAAGAGAAAAGGGGGGTGGCTGTGGGGAAGGTAGAGGAAAAAAAGGGGGACAGAGGCGCAGAAGAGAAGAAAAAAGGGGGGCGGCTGTAGGGAAGGTAGAGGAAAAAAGGGGGCTGGGCAGGAAGAGGAGAGAAATAGGGGCAGCTGTAAGAAGGAAAGAAAAAAGGGGCGGCCGGGAAGGAAGAGAAAAAAAGGGGGGGGCAGAGGGGCAGAAGACAAAAAAAAAGGGGGGGCGGCAGTGGGGTAAGAGAAGAAAAAAGTTGGCTGGGAAGGAAGAGGAAAATAAAGGACGGGAGGCCGTGGGGAAGGGAAGAGGAGGAAAATAAAGGACAGGGGGAAAAAGGAGCGGAAGAGGAAAAAAAGGGGGGTGGCTGTGGGCAAGGGAAGAAAAAAGGGGGGCCGTGGGGAAGAAAAGAGGAAAATATAATGGCAGGGGTAGAAGGGGCAGAAGAGAAAAAACGGGGGCGGCTGGCAGGGGTAGAAGGGCAGAAGAGAAAAAACGGGGGCGGCTGGCGGGGGTAGAAGGGCAGAAGAGAAAAAACGGGGGCGGCTGGCGGGGGTAGAAGGGCAGAAGAGAAAAAACGGGGGCGGCTGGCGGGGGGAAGGGAGGGGAAAAAACGGGGGCGGCTGTGGGAAGAAAAAGGAAAGTAAGAGGGGGGCAGAAGGGCAGAGGAGAAAAAAAAACGGAGGGGAGCAGAAGGGCAGAGGAGGGGAAAAACAGAGGGCGGCAGAAGGGCAGAGGAGGGGAAAAAACAAAAGGAGGGATCACACCACCACAGCACTCCAATTTAAAAAAAAAAATTAAGAAACTCAACAATTCAGTACAATACAATCCCAGACACTCTAAAGTAAATCAGGACAACAACAGGGCAATACAAAAGCAAGAAATAACCTTATACAGAGAGGTACACGGCACTACACACTCAAATAAAAAACAGCCAATGGAAAAATTGAAAATACCTTGCCATCAAGTGTTAGAAAACATCAGATGTCCTTCAAAACAACGACAGAGCGACACAACGGAAGGCATAACACAATACTGGGCAGTACAAGGCAATATGCAGCTAAACAAAGAACAACTGATGAAAAAATTCACAGAGTGCAGTCTTATGACAATCTCCAAAGTGACCTTTACGACAATGACAGGGCGATACAATGCCACACATTACAGTATACAGGGCAGTACAACCCAATACGCAGACAAGTAAGCGACAGCCAATTACAAGACCCACAATACAGCACACTACAATGCCAGACAGTCTCAGATGTCGGTCAAGACAATGACAGGGCAATACAGTGCAAGACATAACATTATGCGGGTCAGTACAAGGCAATACACAGACAAATAAAGAACAGGAAAGTACAATACCCAAGACACACTACAGTACAATGGCAAATCCCACGTGTCAGTCAAGAAAATGTCAACGCCAAACGGAACACCACGCAGGGCAGTCCAAGGCAATACACAGTCAAATAAAGAACAGCCAGTCAGAAAACCCACACTATGCTGCTGTACAATCTCAAAAAGTCTCAGATGGCAGTCAAGACAATTATCAGGCAATACAGTGCAAGATGTGACACAATACAGTCAAGCGCAAGGCAACACTTAGCCAAATAAAGAACAGACAGTTAAAAAATTCACAATGCAGTGCACTAATATGACACAATGGATCAGATGGCAATCAAAATGACAGGGCAATACAACACAAGACGCGACACCATACAGGGACAGACAAGGCAATATGCAGTTGTGGCGGGCAGAGCGATTCACTTCACTCCTAAGAGAGAAGTCGAGAAACATTTAGAAACACACATGCAGGGACTCAACAGAGGTAGCAGTGCACGTGACAGCGCTTCAGCAGATTGCACGGCCACGTACCCCGGGTTATTTACTGCCTAGGGGCCAGGGTCAGACGAGCTGTCAGGGAGACCCTCCCCTTGAGTCACGAGGCTCGGAAAGGACCCCCTCGCTTTCTAAACTCCTTCTCCGAGAGGAGCCTAGGTGCGGCTGGATCCCATCCTTGCCCCGGCCTTGGGCAACCCTTTCCCTCTAAAGGATTGTTATCTGCACCATCGACCCTTTATACCACTGAGCTATGACTACAAGGTTTAGCGTGCTATTAGTCACTTACCGAGACTCAGTTGCAGCAAGGCACCTCTCAACCTCGAGGACTAGAACCTTAAGTGAGCTTCCCCGCTCAAGGGGAGATGCTGGCGAACAGGCTGCTGTTCTGTGGGAAAGCGCAAAAGGCTCTTTGGCTGTCCATGATTTATAGAGGCAGCTAATTGATTTTTAGCCATAACAGCCCGGGAAAAAATATCTAAGTCCCCACTCCAGACTGCGTCTTGACTCTGTTGCCAGCCATCCCCCAAAGTATGTGTCGCTCATAAGAACTCCCACTGATGGTTATGGCTTGAGCCGCAGCGCAGGGGAAAAACAAGGCGGGTGGGGGGGCTGGGGCAGGGACGGGAAACAGGAGATGACAACACCACAGCAGTCAAATAAAGGACGGCCCATTACAGGACTGCACTGCATTGTGTATTTTTACCACAGTATCTTAAACAACAGTCAAGGCAATGACAGAGCAATGCAGCACAGGACATAACAGTATATGGAGCAGTACAAGGTAATTCACAGTCAAATAAACAGCCCATTACAGGACTACACTGTATGGTGATTTTTTTTAAGACAATCTCTAAAATGACAACAAGACAGTGACAGCGCAATACAATGCAAGACATTACAGTCTACAGGGCAATACAATCCATAGTACAGTCAAACAACAGCCAGTTACGGTACCCAGAATACGGTGCGCTAAAAAGCCAGACAGTCTCAGATGTCAATCGAGACAACAACAGAGCAAGACAAAGCAATACAGTACATTATACATGCCAGTACACAGCAATTCAAAGTCAAATTAATAACAGGCAGTTAAAAAAATTCACAATATAGTGCGCTACAACACAATGGATCAAATGGCAATCAAAACAGTGACGGGGCAATACAACGGAAAACATGACACAACAGAGGAACGGACGAGGAAATACGCAGTTCTGGCTGGCAGAGCGACTAACTTCACTCCTAAGACAGAAGTAGTGTAACATATAGTAACATAAACACAGTGATTCAACAAAGGTAGCAGTGCATGTGGCAGCATTTTACCAGATTCCATGGCCACACACCCCAGATTATTTACTGCCTAGGGGCCAGGGTCAGACGAGCTGTCAGGGAGACCCTCCCCTTGAGCCACGAGTCTCGGAAAGGACCCCCTTGCTTTCTAAACTCCTTCTCCGAGAGGAGTCTAGGTGCAGCTGGATCCCATCCTTGCCTTGGACTTGGTCAACGGTTTACATCTAAAGGATTACATCGGCACCATCAACTCATTATACCACTCGGCTAAGATTGCGAAGTTTGGCATGCTATTAGTCACTTACCGAGAATCTGTTGCGGCAAGGCATCTCTCAGCCTTAAGGAACAGAACCTTACCTGAGCGTCCTCGCTCAATGGGAGGTGCTGGCGAACAGACCACTGCCATGCAAGAGAGCTCCAAGGGCTCTTGTCCTGTCCACTATTTGTAGAGGCAGCTAATTGACTTTTAGTCACATCAGCCTAGGAAAAAAATATCTAGGTCCCCACTCAAGACGGCACGTTGACTCTGTTGCCTGTGGGGAGTGGAGAAAGGGGGGAGGGGTGGAGGGGACCACACCGCTACAACAGTCAAACAAAGAACAACCAATTCAAGAATTCACAACACAACAGTACAATCCCAGACAGTCTAAAACAACAGTCGAAACCATGACAGACCAATACAATGCAAGACATAACACAACACGGGGCAGCACGAGGCAATACGCAGCCAAATTAAGAACAACCCATCAACACACCCACGATACAGCGCAGTCCTCCGACAGAATGTTTCAAGTGACCGTCAAAACAACGATGGGGCAATGCAATGCAATGCCTAACAATACAGGACGCTACGATGGAACACACAACCCAAGAACTCATTCAGAAACTCACAATACAGTGCAGTCCAATCCCAGACAAGCTCAAATAACAAACAAGACAACAACGTCAGGGCAATACAAGGCAAGACAAAGTTACACAGGGCAGTACAACGCCATACACCATCAAATAAAGAACAGCCAAGGACAGAATTCACAGTACAGTGCCATACAATGCCAGACTCTCTCTCAGATGGCAGTCGAGACAACGACAGAGCGACACAACGCAAGGCGTAACACGATACGGGGCACTACAAGACACTGCACGGTCAAAGAAACAACAACCTATTAAAGAAGTCACAATACAGTGCAGTCCTACGACAGAACATATAAAATGACTGTTGAAACAATGACAGGGCAATACAGTCCAAGACAAAACACAATATGGGGCAGTACAAGGAAAAAACAGGCATGTAAACAACCACCCCTTAAAAAAACCCACAGTACAGTGCAGTACCATGCCAGAATATATCACTCAGGACAATTCCATGGCAATACAATGCCAAACGTAACACAGCACAGGGCAGTACAATGCAAAACAGAATGAAAGAAAGAACAACCTGGCAAAACCCCAACACACAGGGCAGTACCATCCCACAGGGCGTCAGGTGGCGGTCGAGACAGTTACAGGACAACAGAATCCGAGACGTAACATTACACAGCGCAGTACAGTGATATAGTCAGTCAAATAAATAACCCACGAAGGGACCCACAATACTGTGCCTTCCAACGCCAACAGAGATCAGACAGCAGGCAAGATACCGACAGAGCGATACAACGCACAACGTAAGACAACAGAGGACGGTCTAATGCTCAGACGCATCAGATGGCAGTCAAAGCAATGACGCGGCAATACAATTTGAGACCCAACACAAAGGCGGTAGCACGGCAATACACGGTGGTCAAAGAAAGAGCACCCGGTAAAACCCCCATGATACAGATGGCTACTATCCCAGAGCGTCCACAATGACAGTGAAGAGAACGACGGGGCAACGCAATGCAAGATGCAGCATGATACAGGGCGCTACAAGGCAATACGCAGCCAAATAAAGAATAAACTTTTAAAAGAAACAGAATATGGAGCAGCACATACCAGAACGGATCAGATAGTCAGGGCGGTTACAGGGCAATACAATGCAAGACAACACACAATACCGGGCAGGACGACACAAGCTGTAGTGAAATAACGAATCGCCGATTGAAAACCCACGGACGAGTGCGCTACAATCCCAGTCGCAGATGGCGGTTGATAAAACTGAGCGATAGAATCCAAGACTTAACATTATAGGGGGCAGTATAATGCAATAGGCAATCACATAGAGAACAACCGATTACGAAACTGACAGTACAGTTCATTACGATGACCGAATATTTCGGATATCAATCGAGACGGGTCCAGAGCAATACAATGCAAGACCTAACAGAATACCGGGCGGTACAATCTGATACACAGTGAAATAAAAGCAACTGATTTTAGGACTGCACGGTACGGAGAATTTCTTTAACACAATCTCTAAACTGACAATAAATACAATGACGGGGCTATACAATGCGAGACATAGCATCACACCGGACAGTACAATCCAATACGCGGTCATATAAACAACAACCAATTATAGGACTGCACCACACAGTGAATCTTTTAACACAATCTGTAAAATGACAATGCAGACTACAACATGTCAATAGAATGCAAGACATAACAGTATAGTGGGCAAAGCCAGGCAATATGCACTCAGAGACCAGCAAATTATAGCACGGCACTGTATTGTGAATTTTTTAACGCAACGTCTAAAATCACAAACAAAACAATGACAGGGCAATACAACGCAAGACATAACATTGTACGCATCAGTACAAGCCAATACCCGCTCAAATAAACAGCAAACCGTTCTAGCACTGCACGGGATTGGGAACTGTTTAATGAATACACAGTTCAATAAGCAACAGCCAACTGCAGGACTGCAGTGGACTGTGAAAGTTTTCAACACAAAGTCTAAAGTCACAAACCCGACAATGACAGGACAATACAATGTGAGAGAGCGTAACGGCGTACATGGCAGTACAATGCAATACACCATCAAATAAAAACAGCTGATGAAGGAAGTGACAATATGGTGGCGTACAATGGCAGAATACATCAGATGACAGTCAAGACAACAACAGAGCGATACAATGGAAGACGTAACACCACACGGGGCAGTACGAGGCAATACACAGCCACATAAGAACCCATGAAAGACATCACAATACAGTCCAGTCCTAGGACAGATTCTCTAACGTGACCGTCAAGACGACAGGGCAATACAACGCAAGACGTAGCACAGGCAATATGCAGTTGTGGCGGCACAGTGATAAAATTCACTCCTAAGAGAGAGGTAGAGAAACATTTACAAACATAACAGCAGTGATTCAACAAAGGTAGCAGCGCATGTGAAGGCAACTTTACCAGATTCCATGGCCACGTACCCCGGGTTATTTACTGCCTAGGGGCCAGGGTCAGACGAGCTGTCAGGGAGACCCTCCGCTTGAGTCACGAGTCTCAGAAAGGACCCCCTTGCTTTCTAAACTCCTTCGCCGAGAGGAGTCTAGGTGCGGCTGGATCCCATCCTTGCCCCAGCCTTGGGCAACGGTTTACCTCTTAAAGGATCATATTTCCGTGATCAAACCCTTTATATCGCTCAGCTAAGATTGCGAAATCTGGCATGCTAGTCACTTACCCGGAATCTGTTGTGGCAAGGCATCTCTCAGCCTCGAAGAGCAGAACCTTAAGTGAGTATCCCCGGGAAATGATGGCGAACAGGCCGCTGCCTTGCAAGAAAGCTCAAAGGGCTCTTGGTCTGTCCGCTAGTTATACACTAAGCTAACTGACTTAGTGTTTTGACTCTGTTGCCAGCCATTCCCAAAAGGTCAAGTGCCACTCGTAGTGACTCCTGCTGGTCCTTTTAGCTTAAGCAGCGGCCTGGGCGAAAAAGGGGGATGACATCGCAACAGCGGTCAAATACAGAACAACCGGTTATAAATTGCACAATACAGTGCCAGACAGTCTAAAATAACCGGCAAGACAATGACAGGGCAATACAATGCAAGATCGAACCTTACGCAGGGCGGTACAAGGCAACATACAATCAAATGCAGAACAGATGATGAAAGAATTGACGGCACAGTGCCATACAATGGTAGAATATATCAGATGTCAGTCGCCACAATGACAGAGCGATACAAGGCAAGACGTAATGCGATACGGGGCCCTACCAGGCGATACAGTCAAAGAAACAACAACCCATGAAAGAATTCACAATACGGCGCGGTCCTAGGACAGAATGTGTAAAATGACCGTCGAGACAATGACAGGGCGATACAATGCAAGATGCAGCACCATACCAGGCGGTAACAAGGCACCGTGCAGCCAAATGAAGAACAACCGATTAAAAAACCCAGCATACGTTCAACTGTAATACCAGAAAAGATCAGAAGGCAGTCAAGACCATGACAGCACTATAATGCGAGAAGTAACACAATACAGGGCAGTACAAGGCATTACGCAGCCAAATAAAGAAGAACCGATTAAAAAACACACAATACAGTGTGGTGCGATGCCAGAGTAGATCAGAATGCAGTCGAGACTAAAACGGGGCAATATAATGCGAGATGTTACACAAGACAGGGCGGTACAAGGCGTTAGAAAGCCAAATGAAGGACAACCGATTCAAAAACCCGCAATACAGTGTGGTACGAGGCCCAAACAGATCAGAAGGCAGTCAACGCTATAACGGGGCAATATAATGCCAGACGTAACACAATAGAGGGCGGTACAAGGCATTACGCAGTCAAAGAACAACCGATTAAAAAAAACACGCAATGCGGTGTGGTACGATGCCAGAATAGATCACATAGCAGTCAAGAGCGTGACGGGGCAACACGATGCAAAACTGATACTGACCCAGGCGGAGCAATACTATTTCCAATATACAAGAATATAATACTGAACCGAGTTCTTAAGCGTACGACGCAAGACCGTCTCAAATAGCAGTCGAGGACATTACTGAGCGACATAATGCAAAAACAACACGCTGCCCGGCAATGCAATATGTGGTCAGATACAAAACAATCCGTTCCGGAAACAACATATCAAACAGTAAAACTCCACGGTCTCAGATGGCAGTCAAGACATATGCAGAGCAATACCATGCAATACGTAACACAATACAGGGCAATACAATAAAATACATAAGGTAACTTAAGAACGATGAATCAAAAAACCTGCAATACAGCGATTACAATGGCAGACGGCCTGAGATGGCAGTCGAGACGATTGCGGGGCAATGCAACGCAAGACGAAACGCGATATGGGGCGGTACCCTGCAAAACCATCCCAGACGGCCATTGGGGAAATTACAGAGCGATATAATGCGGAAAACAATGCCCTGCCCGACAACGCAATATATGGTCACGTACAAAACAATCTGTTAAAGAAACAACATATGGAACAATACTGTGCGAGATGGTTTCCGATGGCGGTTAAGGAAAATACAGAGTGATGTGATGCAAAACTGAAATAGCGCCAAACGATACAATACAATTTCAAATACACAGCCTTCAAATACACAACAAAATACTTAAGGATACAATGCCAGAGTGTCTCACGTGACAGTCAAAACAGTGACAGACTGAAATGATTTGAGACGTACCGTGATACAGGGCAGAACAATGCAATACATGGTCAAAGGAAGAACAACCGAATAAAAAAAAAAAATCCTTAGTACCATGCAGAATGACGACAGAATATATCGGACAGCTGTCGAGACAATGACAAAGCCATATGCTGCAAAACCAAAACACGGCCAGGCGATGCAAGAGAGGTTCAAATACGCAACCGTGCGATTCAAAACAAAATATGGAAGGCTACTGTGCCTGATCATCTCAGATGGCAGTCAAGACAATGACAAAGCGATACGACATGAAACCGAGATACAGGCAGCCAAAGTGATACAATTTAAAGTACAGACTGATGGAAAGCCACACAAAATACAGAACTATACGATGCAACACGGTCTGACGTGCCGGTCAACACAATTACGGGGCGCTACAATGCAAGACCGATACAGAGCCAGGCAATGCAATACTATTTCAAATACACAATACAACACAAAACAAAAAATACATAAGCATACAATGCAAGACAGTCTCAGACAGCAGTCAAGACAGTTACAGAGCAACGCAACTCAAAACCAACACAGAGCCCGGCAACGCAATACAGTCAGATGCAGAACAATCCATCAAAGTAACAATGTAGGGAACGGTACAACATGACAATCTCAGATGGCTGTCAAGACGATGACCGAGCAATACAGCGCAAGACGTAACAGAATACAGGCGTTACCATGCTAGACCATCTGAGACTGCAGATGAGAACACTACAGAGCAATACAATTCCAGGCTAAACACAATACAAGGCAGTGCAATGCAAAATAGTGTCACATAACGGTCAGGACAATTACGGCTCCGCTGACGTGCCCAAAGGGCACCGCTCCTAGACAGCCTGGGGCACTACGCTCACTTTTAAATGCCTTGCTGCTATTTCTCACCCTGTCCCATCCCCTCCCCAAGGAAGCTCCACTGCCGGTACCTCAACTTCGCTGAGGGCCGGGACTCTGGAGCCCTGCTCAACAAGAAAAAAAAAAAAAAACAAAAAACAGAGTTACCATATATCAAATCGATTCATCCTGGAGGCACTGGGTTTCCTCTTCACCATCTGCAAAAACAAACAAAGGAACCCCAATTTGCACAAAACGGTGCCATCGAGCACCATCGCATCCGTCAACGCTAAGTTGTACTACAATATCCCCCGCATCATATGCGCCGCACCCTTCTGCTCACCTGCTCCTCGTGGATTCCAGATTCGGACTTTGTGGCACTCTCCGGTTCTGGCACCTAAAACACCTAAGACACACAATATTACTGTTGAGCTTACGGGAAACCACCACCCCCGCTCGCTACCTCTCTACTACCCAGCACACCTCCAACGCTCGTCCGGCTCCTGCAAAACCAAAGACAAACACTCCACTGAGCTGCAACGTAGTACTTTGCTATTAGACACCAACAGGTCCACAAGCGCCTCGCTTGCTGGGACTACTCAGTGGGCGTGCAGCATCGCCCCTCTGACCCTGCGTGTCACGCCAACCAAAGAAACGCATGCTGAGATATCGCCCAAAACCCTACAAATTCCCATCTTCCGCTCCCTCGCCTTGCCCGCCCGTCCTCCCCTGAGGCATGCAACCTGAAGGCTCGCAAAGCGCCTGTAAAACCCAACCGACACGGGTTGCTTCAAACTTGAAAGTTGCTCCCTCTGAGGAAGATGTGATACTTCAGCCCACCCGCCGCTGCTGACCTTGACTGACTCATCCCCGTCCCCACATCCCATGTCATGCATTGCTTCAAAACTTCAAATCGGAAAGAACCAATACATACAGTACTCAAAGCCCCATCTTCTCTCTAACACCACGTGCTGACCCACCTTCTTACGTTGCTCCCCTCTCCTACGCTGCCCTGCCAAGCTTGTCCTGTTGCATCTGCAAGAATGACATTAGAGAAATCACGTTGAGGCAGAGCAATAGAGTCATAACAACAGAAACTCCTGCACCTTTTTACAAATACCATTTAAGGTCCAAATACAACCGTACACAAAGAAAAAACAAAAAAAAACGCACCAAAACCAGCCATACCCTCTTCCACAGGAACTCTTCTTCACTACTGCTGTATTGCCTTTCCAACATGCCTGTGCTCTTTGCAAACAAAACAGAAGAGGTATCTACACAGCCTCCCGAGGGCTACCCTGAGATGACTCTAACACCTTTGCCCCGATCTACATAGATTCATGTACTACATAGAGACTCTCCACACGACTCCGCCCACCCTGGACGCTACGCACCCGGGCAGGGCAGCCCCGAGCCAAACACTCACGGTTGCAGACAGACGCTACACAGAATGCTACGAACGATGCGCCTCAAAGACGAGAGAAAACTCTCAGCAAGAAAGATGACACGGGGACCAAAATCACCGTCGTGCAAGAAAATCTGTGGGATTGTGATGATGTCGACGTGAAGACGCTCTACGGAACCCCCTGAAACAGGCTGTAGAACGTGATGGTACGTAATAAGAATGGACTGTTGAGCCCACTAAGATGGGCGTGCAGGAAGCCTGCCTTCAAGACCTGAGAACGTAACGATGCAGGGAAGAAATCCCAGTCGTGGAAGTGGGCCGTCTGGAAACTTCTGAGACAAGACCGATGCACGCTTTAAGATGCTGACACAAGAAGAGCGGCAGCCAAATGGTGCTACGCCCACAGGCCCGAGCGTTCGAGACCCTAAGGATGATGCCTGGGGCCCCACATCGTGCTCCTGGAGCTCAAAGATGACCTCGACACCCAAGAAAGGGCTAAGATACACAACAGAGACCACATGAACGACATGACAACACGCACAGGCTGGAACTGCCCTGCCCGGGACGCGCTAGCGTCACACTGAACAGTAAGCAACATTCTTTGCCTTCCCAAATATGACTGTGCCCCGGGACAGCCCTCGCCACTACGCTAACATCGAAGACACCATTTTGCAATAGTCCACCTCAGCCTCTCTCCGTCTCCTGACTGTCAACTTAGCTTTTGGAGGGCCAGGCATCTGGATCCTTCTTCGATGCGGTCCGCAAAAACCAGCCACCCGATACATTTCCACAGTCACCAGGTCCCTCCTCTTCCCTCTGCAAAAGGAAAATTAAAAATAATCCCAGAGGCAGCCACAGCACCAGCAATAAGCATCCTGAGAGGAGATGCCAACCTCTTCCACAACACCGTCAGCCTCACAAACACCGTGGCGTTCTGCTTGCCCGCTCCGCGCCTATTCCGGAGTCGGAGACTGCGGTGATAGTTATTCACAGCACCTAAGAGACCAAGAAACACAACATTACCACTTCGCTTCTGCCAAACCGCCACACCATCAACTCCTATCTTCTGTCTTCCCACGGACTCCGGGCTCTGCTGCAGACCCAGAGAGTCAGCAAAGCCCTGACCCGACCTACACCGGGGGCCTGCTGCAAGCCACAAAGGCTCCAGGGACACGGCGGTACCCTGCGCAATGTGGGGGCAATTGAACAGGTGCCCCACAGCCTGAAAGAGGTTATACCTTACGGCCCTGCTGCTTTCCTGTGAAATGTGAAAACTCCATCTACGGCTGCAGACAAGATGCTCACCTGGTCCCTGCGTAGTAATCTCATCTGCCCAATTTAGAAAAATTCTATCGGTGTCTTACCCGGGATACGGCAAAGCCGGTGGAAAAAAAAAAGCCTCCCCAAGAAAGGTCCATCTTCAATACACTCAGGGATTCCACGAAAATACGCCGTGCCTGGAAAAGAGAAAACTATACCCTTAAACCATCTTGCTGCCCCTGAAACACTCACTACAACGTGACTGACCTGAAAAACCACAAGGAAGAGAAGCAGCATACGAGACCGCTCTCTACTCTACATGCTGCCAGACCTCACCTGGTCCTCAAGGTCTTACCACCTCCAGCTTCTTTCCTGTGATTCTCTAAGTGGGATAACATCTCCGCCCCAGGAGCTGAGCCAGCTCCAAAGCTGCAATTGACTGAAGGACCGGCAGAGCTCCGACCCTGGAGATGCCCGGCAGCAGAATGAGCTGCCCCAGCAGAGGCTGTGGGTTATATAGCCCGGGCCCCGCCCACCGCCCTTCCCACCAGCACCTGGGAAAGGGGCCCGGCTGACCTCCAGAAGCCATAGAGCCTGCCAGAGAAGCGGCCTTTCCTCACAGGCCTGAAAAGCACAGCATGCAAAACACCAAAACGGAGAAAGCGACCCTTAGAGGAAATGACAACACGTCCTCTTTTATTACAGCTACATCAATTGCGTCAGCAAGAGGGCCCGGTAGGTAAGGAAACTTAATTAAACTTTTGCAGGGCGTAGACAGAAAGAGAAAGACATCTGCCTAACCTCCATAGGCAAGTAGATCATTAGGCCCGATAACCACGTTTTTAAAAGAAAACACCATGTCTTCCGATCCCTTGTAAAAGAAAACCCACGATGTTAGCGCGGCCACACGTCACTTCTATTGAGACCCCACGTATTACCTGACTTCTGCCAGAACTACGTTCTGGCTAGGACCGACGGACAGAGTGCAAGCAGAGGCTCGTGTGCCGCCTGTAATACAGCAGCTGAGAAAGAGCCGATGCTCTAGGCTGCCGCTCTCCTCAGCCGAGTCCGCTCTGGCGCCCTAACCGTCGTTGCTGTCGCAGTTTATGCTGGGCATTAAACCAAGTGACAGATGCTCTCTGTTAACTTCTCTCCTGAGGAAGGAAAGAACGTGAGGGAGACTTAGGAACTGAAAGAGAAACTGAACTCTTTCATCATGAATCATAAACAGAAAAGTAATACCCAGGAGAGACAACAATAACACGAAAAAAATAAAATAGATAAAATATACATACAAGCCAGTATCAGGCTCCCAGGATGACCATCGCTTCACCGGCAGGCACGGGCAAAGTCCGAGACTGGACACGGCAATGGATTGGAACCGGATTCTGGATCTGGTTGCATAAATGCATGGATCAGGATCAAACCCTGTTGGACAGAGGAGTCCTCGGACACCAGCCGCTGAAGCAAAGGTACCGACCCCTTCGATCCCTCCGCTTTTATACTGAGCGTGATGACGATGGGATGCGATACCCCATCAGTCAGGTTCGGGTCACCGGTCCTGTCTACTCTTCACGATGGGTGCGACCCCTCTATGCTTTTCCGCTTCTGACCCTCCAACAGGGCATATATAAAAGTGAGCTGAGCTACACTGTTACAGCAATAAGTATAAGCAAGAGCCTCTCCGCATGGCATCCCTTTGCATTAAGTGTAAATACGAGGTCTTGGCGCTCTGAAGGCAGATACTACCTGAAAAATACATCATTATCTTCAGACAGTTCAGTTTGTTGGAAGAGACTTACCTGAAAAGTAAAATGACTGAAAACAACACTGGTTCTAATGTACCTCAGACCTGCACATGGCTACGTAACCTCATCTGCACATTAAAAAAAAGAAGTGGCCAAATGTATTCATGGAGCCACCGGTCACATCTTCCCTTTATTACCTCGTGCCGAGCCACCTTTGTACCGCACTCCTGTCGGCTCCCCCCTGCATCGCCCTGTCCATCTCATCTCTCTGCATCAGAAAAAACACACCAATATCAAACATCACCCTAATGCGGCGCAGTACCTTAATTCCAAAGGTCTTGTTTCTACTTAGGAACCCTGTTCACCTAAGTCCAACTAAATTCACCTAAGTCCAACTGCCATCCAAAAAAAAAAAAGTAAGCCCAGAAAGTTAAACCCCACAGAAAGCAGCCTTACCATCTTTGAGATACTGTCTCCTTCACTAACCGTGAACACCCTCTCTAAATTAGCTCCGCTTATGCCAGCGCCCGCTAATGAAACACCCGTCCACGCAGCCTCCTGAGACCTAATCGATTCAAAACGACTACGCAAACTTTGCCTGGGTCTAGGCAGATCCTCATATTCACTACAGACTCTCATCGTTATTCTGACTACCCTGGACACTACGCACCCGGGCAGGGCAGCCCCAAGCCAAACACACACAGTCGTAGACCAACACTATGAAGAACACCATGAAAGACACGCCTGAAAAGATGAGAGAAAACTCTCAGCAAGAAGAATGACGCCGGGACCAAAGTCACCATCGGGCAAGAAGACCTGCCGGACTGCGGTGGCGATGATGTGAAGAGGCTCTTCAGAACCCCCTGAAATAAAATGCAGGACTTCACAGTCCCTGATGAGAAGGGATTGTCGAGCCCGACAAGATGTATGCGCAGGAAGCCTGGCTTCAAGACCTAAGAACATAACGATGCAGGGAAGAAATCCCAGTCACGGAAGTGGGTCGTCCAGAAACTTCCGAGACACAAGACCGATGCATTCTTTAAGATGCTAACACAAGAAGAGCAGCAGCCGAATAGTGCTATGCCCACGGATCCGAGCATTCGAGACCCTAAGGATGATGCCCGAGTCCTCACGCCATGCTCGTTGAGCTTAAAGATGACCTCGAGACCCAAGAAAGGGCTAAGATGCAGAATACGGACCACACAAACGACACGACAACACACACAGGCTGGAACTGCCCTGCCCGCGCTAGCGTCACACTGAACAGTAAGCCACATCCTTTACCTTCCCAAATATGACTGTGCCCCGGGACAGCCCTCCTCACTACACTAATGTCAAAGACCCCATTTTGCAATTGTCCACCTCGGCCCCTCTCCGGTGCCTGACTCTCTACTTAACTTTTGGATGCCCGGGCAGCGTCCAAATCCTTCCTCGATGCAGTTCACAAAAACCAGCCATCCGATACATTCCTGCGGTCACCAGCTTCCTCCTCTCCCTCGCCAAAAGGAAAAAAGAAAATCCCACAAAAGCAGCCACAACACAAGCAGTAAGCATCCTGAGAGAAGACGCCTCCCCCACAAGACCGTCACCCTCCTGAAAGCCGTACCCTGCACGCTGTGGGGGAAGGCGACAAGCGGTCCCACACCCTGAAAGACATTATACCTTACATCCCTCTTCCTTTCCTGAGAAATGTGAAAACTCCATCTACGGCTGCAGACAAGATGCTCACCCAGTTCCTGCAGAGTGATCTCATCATCTGCCTGATTGAGACAAGTGCTATCGTTATCTTACCTGGGATGCAGCAAAACCCGTGGAAAAAAGAAACCAAATAAAATTCCATCTTCAATACAGTCATGGCTTCCAGGAAAACACGCCGCACCTGGAATAAAGAAAACCATACTTTTAAACCATCCCGCCACCTCGGAACGCTCACTACAACGTGACTGTCCTGAAAAACCACAAGGAAGAGAAGCAGCATATGAGACCGCTCTCTACTCTACATGCTGCCAGACCTCACCTGGTCCTCAAGGTCTTACCACCTCCAGCTTCTTTCCTGTGATTCTCTAAGTGGGATAACATCTCCGCCCCAGGAGCTGAGCCAGCTCCAAAGCTGCAATCGACTGAAGGACCGGCGGAGCTCCGACCCTGGAGACGCCTGGCGGCGGAATGAGCTGCCCCAACAGAGGCCCTGGTTCCTGCACCCCGGGCCCCGCCCACTCCCCTTCCCACCATCGCCGGGTAAAGGGGCCGGCCGACCAGCAGAAGGCATAAAGTCTGCCAGAGGAGCGGCTGCTCCTTTTCTCACGTGCTTGAAGATTACAGCGTGCAAAACGACAAAACAGAGAAAGCAACCCTTACAGGAAGTAGCAATAAGTGCTCTTTTACTACAGCTACGTCACTCGTGTCAGCAACGGGACCCGGTAGAGAAGTAAACTTAAACTTTTGCAGGGCGTAGACAGAAAGAGATACATGTCACACTAATCTACAGAGGAAAGTAGATCATTAAGCGCAATAACAATGTTTTTATCAAGACTCAACATGCTTTAGCTTCCTTGTAAAAGAAACCCCACGATGGGTCATACAGCACTTCTAGCGAGACCACGCATATTACCCGACTGCTGCCACAACTGTATTCTGGATAGGACCGACAGTCAGAGCGCAAGCAGAGGCTTGTACGCTGCCTGTAATACAGCGGCTGAGAAAGAACCGACGCTTTGGGCCGCCGCTCTCCTCGCCCGAGTCCGCTCGGGTGCCCTACCTGTCATCGCTGTCCCAGGTTAGGCTGGGCATTAAAACAAGCGACAGATGCTCCCTCTTAACTTCTCTCCCGAGGGAGAAAAGAATTAGAGGGATTTATCGATTGAAAAAGAAAGTGTACTGTAATGAAATATTAACAGAAAAATAATACCAACAAAAGACAACAGTAACAAGACAACGAGGAAATATATACAATATATACACACAACACGGTATCAAGCTCCCACGGTGACCATCACTTCACTAGCAGGCATGGGGAAAGTCCGAGACTGGAGTCAGCAACGGATGGAAACTGGAGTGCGGGTCTGGTGGCGCAAACGCATGAATCGGGATGAAAGGATAACAAACGGACAGAGGAGTCCTCAGACGCTGGATGTTGAAGGAAAGGTACCGACCCCTTCGATCCCTCTAGCTTTTATACTGAGCGTGATGAGGATGGGATGGAATACCCCGTCAGTCGGATTCGGTCACCGGTCCTGTCTGCTCCTCACCGTGGGTGTGACCCCTCTACGCTCTTCCGCTTCCGACCCTCCAACACTGCGCGCACAGTTACCTGACACAGATTGTTACAGCAATAAGTATAACCAAGAACCTCTCCGCATAGCATCCCTTGGCATTAAGTGTAAATATAAGGTCTTAGCACTCCGGAAGCTGATACTACCTGAAAAAGACGTCACTATCTTCAGAGAGTTCGGTTAGTTAGAAGAGACTTACCCAAACAGTAAAATTACTGAAAGGATAATTGGCTCTGTTGTACCTCAGACCAGCACATTCGCACATGGCTACGCAACCTCACTTTCACATGAAAAAAAAAAAGTACCCAATTGTATTCATAGAGGTGCCAGTGACATCTTCCCTCTAATACCACATGCCGAGCCACCTCTGTACAGTGCTCCTCTCGGCTCCCCTGCGTCACCCCGCACGTATCGACTCTCCGCATCTAAAAAGATAAAAAAAACACTCAAACAATACCCTTATGCAGATCGATAGCTTAATTCCAAAGGTCTTGTTTCTACTTCAGAACACTGTTCAATTAGATCTAACTACAGCCTGCCACCAAAACAAAAAAAGAAGCCCACAAACATTACACCCCACACAAAGCAGCCTGAACATCTTTGAGATATTATCTCCTTTGCTAACCATGAACAGCCTCTCTGACTGAGCTCTGCTTATGCCACCACCCACTAATGAAAAACCCACACACCCAACCTACTGAGAGCACGTCGATTCTAGATGACTACCCAACCTTTGCCTCAGTCTCGACAGATCCACATATTAACTATAGACTCTCATCACTATTCTGCCTGCCCTGGACTCTGCACACCCGGGCAGGGGGGCTCCGAGCCAGACACACACACACAATCACAGACCAAGACTACACAGAACGCTAAAAACAACGCGCCTCAAGGATGAGAGAAAACTCTCAGCAAGAAGGATGACACCCGGACGGAAGTCACCGTCGGGCAAGAAGACCTGGAGACAATAGTGGTGATGTGAAGAGGCTCTATGGAAGCCCCTGAAACAAAGCGTAGAACTTCATCACCGGTGATAAGGAGGGACTGTCAAGACTGATAAGATATACGCGCAGGAAGACTGGCTTCAAGACCTAAGAACGTAATGACATAGGGAAGAAGTGCCAGTCGTGGAAGTGGGCCGTCCGGAAGCTTCCGAGATGCAAGAACGATGCATGCTTTAAGATTCTAACGCAAGAAGAGCGGCAGCCAAATGGTGCTGTGCCCATGGGTGCAGGTGTTCGAGACCCTAGGGATGGCGCCTGAGGCACCATTCTGTGCTCCTGGAGCTTAAAGATGACCTCGAGACCCGAGAAAGGTCTAAGACAGAGAACACGGACCACACGAAAGACACGACAACACACACAGGCTGGAACCGCCCTGCCCGGGAATGCCAAACAGTAAGCCACGTCTCTTACGTGCCTAAAGGAGACTGCGCTCCCGGACAAACCTCTCCCCTATGCCAACTTCAAAAACACATTTTTTCAATTCTCAACCTTGTCCCCTCTCGGGTGCCAGTCTCTCAACTTAGCTTTTGGAGGGCCAGGGGTCCAAATCCATCCTTGAGGCAGCCCACAGAAAACAGCCATCCGATCTATTCTTGTGGTCATCAGCTTCCTCCTCTTCCTCTGCAAAAAGAAAAGAGTCATCCTAAAAGCAGCCGCAGCACTAGCAATAAGCATCCTCAGAGGAGATACCAACCTCTCCCACAACACCCTCAGCCTCACCAACACCGTGGCGTTCCGCTCGCCTGCTCCGTGATGATTCCAGAGTTGCAGGCTGCTGTGACAGTTATTCACGGCACCTAAGAGACCAAGAAGCACAACATTAGCACTGCACTTCTGCCAAACCACCAGTCCCGTGCTCCTCCTCGATACTATCCGGCTCACCTCAAATGCCAGAGCCTAGAACAGACCAGGCTCCGTCGACACCCAAACCCAACTGCAAAACCTGTCCGAGAAAGACTCGTGAACGCACACCCCTTTCCTAGCCCTCCCCCAGTGCCAAGCCCCTCTCTTCTCCCTGAGTCATCAGGGAAGGAGCCCCACTTCTTCCCCACAGCTCCCACCCTCTATTTGCCAGCCCGACCCCCCGGCATCGGCTGCTCCTCGGAAGCTGCTCTTCCGAGCCCCGCCTTCGCCAGGCACCTCCTATCTCCCATCCTCCCACAGACTCTGGGCCCTGCTAAAGACACACAGAGTCAGCAAAGTCCTGACTCGACCTACACCGGGGGCCTGCCGCCAGCCGCAAAGGCTCCAGGCACACGGCGGCACTCTGCGCACCGTGGGGGAAGGCGATGAGCCGTCCCGTACCCTGAAAGACGTTATACCTTACGTCCCTGCTGCTTTCTTGAGAAATGCGAAAACTCCGCCTAAGACTGCAGACAAGATGCACACCCAAGCCCTGTGAAAGAATCTCATCATCTGCCTGATTAAGACAAGTGCTATCGTTATCTTACCTGGGACGCAGCAAAACCCGTGGCGGGGGTAGGGGGGGAGGGGAATCAAACAACGTTCCATCTTCAATACAGTCAGGGCTTCCAGGAAAACACGCCACACCTGGAATAAAGAAAACCATACTTTTAAACCATCCTGCCACCTCGGAACGCTCACTACAACGTGACTGACCTGAAAAACCACAAGGAAGAGAAGCAGCATACGAGACCGCTCTCTACTCTACATGCTGCCAGACCTCACCTGGTCCTCAAGGTCTTACCACCTCCAGCTTCTTTCCTGTGATTCTCTAAGTGGGATAACATCTCCGCCCCAGGAGCTGAGCCAGCTCCAAAGCTGCAATCGACTGAAGGACCGGCGGAGCTCCGACCCTGGAGATGCCCGGCAGCAGAATGAGCTGCCCCAGCAGAGGCTGTGGGTTATATAGCCCGGGCCCCGCCCACCACCCTTCTCACCAGCACCTGGGAAAGGGGCTGGGGCAACAAGGCATAGAGCCTGCCAGAGGAGCAGCTGCTCCTTTCCTCACAGGCCTGAAAAGTACAGCATGCAAAACACCAAAATGGAGAAAGCAGCCCTTACAGGAAGTGACAATACATACTCTTTTACTACAGCTACGTCGATTGTGTCAGCAACTGGACCGGGTAGAGAAGTAAACTTATTTAATCTTTTGCAGGGCGTAGACAGAAAGAGAAAGACATCATCCTGACCTAAATAGGCAAGAAGATCATTAAGCACAATAACAATATCTTTAATCAAGGCTCAATGTGCTTTAGTTTCCTTATAAAAAAAAAACCCACAACGAGTCATGCAGCATTTCTATCAAGATGACACATATAACCCGACTTGTGCCAGAACTACGTTCTGGATCGGACCGACAGACAGAGCGCAAGCAGAGGCTTGTATGCTGCCTGTAATGCAGCGGCTGAGAAAGAACCGAGGCTTGGGGCCGCCGCTCTCCTCGACGAGTCTGCTCCCGTGCCCTGTCTGTCCTTGCTGTTGTGCCTTAGGCTGTGCAGTAAAACAAGTGACACGTGCTCCCTTTTACCTTCTCTCCTGATGCAGAGGAGAACAAGAGAGCGATACTTAGGGACTGAAAGATAAACTGAACTGTAATGAAATCTTAACAGCAAAATAATACCGAGAAAAAGCAACAGTAACAAGAAACCAATTAAATGTATACTGGACATACACAACCCGATACGGAACTCCCAGGATGACTGCTGCTTCACCAGCGGACACGGGGAAAGTCTGGGACCGGACTCGGTGGCAGACTGGAACCGGATTCCAGACCCGGTTGCATAAATGCACGGATCAGGGTCAAAGGACAATGAACAGACAGAGGAGTCCTCAAAGGCCAGACGACAGGTACCAAGCCCTTCGATGCCTCCACTTTTATACTGAGCGTGATGACGATGGAATGCAATACCCGATCGGTCAGGTTTGGGTCACTGGTCCTGTTTTCTCTTCACCGTGGGTGCGATCCCTCTACGCTTTTCTGCCTCCGACGGCCATATATAAAAGTTAGCTGCACTGTTATAGGAATAAGTATAAGCAAGAGCCTCTCTGCACGGCATCCCTTCGCGTTAAGTGTAAATATAGGGTCTTGGCACTTTGAAGGCAGATATTTCCTGAAAAACATTTCGTTATTTTCGAGACAGTTCAGTTAGTTGGAAGAGACTTACCTGCAAAGCAAAGTGACTGAAAACAACACTGGTTCTGTTGAACCTCAGTCCAGCACTTCCACATGTGGCTACGTAACCTCACATTCACATGAAAAAAAGTGGCCAAATGTATTCGTGGAGCCGCCGGTCACATCTTCCCTTTAATACCTCGGGCTAAGCCACGTTTGTCCTGCGCTCCCGTCGGCTCCCCTGCGTATCCCTGGCCATCTCTTCTCTCTGCATCTGGAAAAAAAAACCAAATACACCAACATCGAACATTACCCTGATGTGGAGCAGTAGCTTAATTCCAAAGGTCGTCTTTCTACTTAGGAACCCTGTTCACATAAGTCCAACTACAGCCTGTCATCCAAAAAAGACAAACCTGCAAACATTACACCCCATACAAAGCAGGCTTACCGTCTTTGAGATACTGTCCCCTTCGCTAGCCGCGAACACCCTCTCCGACTTGGCTCCGCTTATGCCAGCGCCTGCTAATGTAACACTCGTCCACACAGGCTCTCGAGAGCTAATCAATTCGAGATGACTCAGCAACCTTTGCCTGGGTCTAGGCAGATCCTCATATTCACTACAGACTCTCATTGTGATTCTGCCTACCCTGTACGCTACGCGCCCGGGCAGGGCAGCCCTGAGCCAAACGCACACAGACTGACGCTACACAGAACACTATGAACGACACGCCTCAAAGGATGAGAGAAAACTCCCAGCAAGAAGGATGACCCCGGGACCAAAGTCACCGTCGGGCAAGACAGCCTGCGGCACTGTGCTGGTGACGATGTGAAGAGGCTCCACAGAACCCCCTGAAACGAAGTGTAGAACGTCACAGTTCCTGAGAAGGGACTGTCGAGCCTGACAAGATGGACGCGCAGGAAACCTAGCTTCAAGACCTAAGAACGTAACGACGCAGGGAAGAAGCCCCAGTCGCTAAAGCGGACCGTCCAGAAAGTTCCAAGACGCAAGACCGATGCGCGCCTTAAGCTTCTAATGCAAGAAGAGAGGCAGACAGTTGGTGCTATGCCCACGGGTGCAGGCGTTTGACACCATAATGATGGCACCCGATGCACATCCCGTGCTCCTGGAGCTTAAAGATGATCTCGAGACCCAAGAAAAGGTCTAGAATGCAAAACATAGACAACACAATCGACATGGCAACACACACAGGCTGGAACTGCCCTGCCCGGGATGTCTTAATGTAACACTGGACAGTAAGGTACATCCTTGACCTGCCCAAAGGAGACTGTGCCCCGGGACAGCCCTCCCTGCTATGCTAACGTCAAAGACCCCGTTACACAATTGTCAGCCTCCGCCCCTCTCCGGTGCTGGTCTCTCAACTTAGCTTTTGGAGGGCTAGCATCTGATTCCATCCTTGACGTAGTCCACAAAACACAACCTGGGTCACGGGCATACTTCTCTTCCTCTGCAAAAGGAAAAGAAAAAGTCATCGCAAAAACAGCCACAACACCAGCAATAAGCGTCCTGAGAGGAGATGACGACCTCCTCCACAAAACCCCTCGAGCCTCCTGAACGCTGGTGCGGTCTGATTGCTTTCTCCGCACCGATTCCAGAGTCGGATGCTGCAATGACAGTTATTCACGGCACCTAAGACACCAAGAAACACAACATTAGCCCTGCACTTCTGCCAAACCACCAACCCTGTGCTCTACCTTGATACTATCCGGCTCACCTCAAATGCCAGGCCCTAGAACAGACCAGACACCATCGACAACCAAACCAAATGACAAAACTTGTCCAAGAAAAACACATGAACCCGCCTCCCTTTCCTAGCCATCCCCTAATGCCAAAACTTTACAAACTCCCTCCCTTCTCCTGAACCGTCAAGGAAGAAGCCCTATTGCTTCCCCACAACTCCTGCCCCTTATTTTCCAACCGCTCCTCAGGACCTGCTCTTTTGAGCCCTGCCCTGTGTTTGGCAGACATCTCCTGTCTTCTGCCTTCACAGAGATTCCGGGCTCTGCTACAGACCTGGAAAACTAGGAAAACTGTTACAGACCCTACCGGTAACCTCCCGCAAACCGCAAAAGCTTCAGAGCCCCTGTGATACCCTACACGCTCTGGAGGAAAATGGTGAGCCGTCCCTGCTGTTATGACCCTGCTGCTTTCTCAAAACAAGTAAACTTGATATATGAATACATACAAGACAGTCACGCTAAATCCTGCTCTAATATCTCATAATGCATCCGATTGAGACTAACGAAAGCAACAACATAGCATATATCAAAATTAGAAAGAATTATAAAATTTTATATTCAATGAAATCAGAAATTACAATAAAACACACCACCTGCCATAAGCAAAAAAAGGACACATACTATTAAACCATGTAAACAAACTAAATGCTCCCTATAAAACTAAAGATACTGGAGCAAAAATAAAAAACCAAACATACAACTCCACTTTCTATGGCAACCACCCTTACATCAAAAAGTCTTACCTCTGATGTCTTACCTATACTACTTTAAACACTAAAACAAGCCTTCCCAAAAAACCACACAAGATCCAAAACAACACTTAAGAAACTTCTGACCGTGGAAAAAACCAGCAGCAGAATCAGCTCCTGGCCTGAAGCTGTGGCTCATATACCCCGGGCCCTGCCTGCGGCCCTCAGGCCCTGCCCACCATCTTTCCCACAATCCCCTGGGTAAAGGGTGGGGCCAACCCCGAGAAGTATAAAAGCAGCTGAAGGTGCAGTAGGTGTTGTTATTTGCTTTAAGTTTACCAACTAGAAAATAGTGAAGACTGACCCTTGCTAGAAAAACCATTATCTGCTCCTCCTCTGCAACTACATCTATAGCATCAATGATGTGTCCAGGTAAGCAATTAAATTATTTTTTTATGGAATGTAGATAGGAAAAGAATAAACATCAGACTAATCTCTATAGCAAAGTAGTTTATTCAATGCAGAGATAACATTATAATTTCAATTTAGGTACTTAAGTGTCCTTCAAAAAGGAAAAAATACAATCCCAAACACGATATATTATTATGAGGTCATTCCTTATTTCTAGTGAGACCGCCAGTTCTCTAGTGAGAACTTCTGCCAGAAGCCCTTTGTGCATGGGAGTGAGTAACAAAACAGAATCAGATTCTGTAAGAAAACTTTCTCCAAAACATATTCCTCTATTAAGTAAGTTAGTTACTGTAAATTGCTGGCAATTTAAAGTCATGTTGATAATCTCTCTTTGACTTTTTACTCAACAGCGCTACTTGAGTCCCAAAATACAGAAAGCAACAAAAAAGCATGGAAATACAAGTCACGTATTTCCTGAACCTCCATAAAGCACCCTAATTAACATCTAAGTAGCTAGAAGAAAAAACAAAATGTAAAAGGCAGCAAAAATCATCATAGTGGACATATGGATAGAAGTAGATGAAGGCTAAGAGGAGATCTGAGACTATGGTAGACATCTTTAGGAAACCCAATACAAAGTAGAAAAATATTATGCCACAGAAACCAAACACAAGGCTCTAGAGCACATAGATGACTTTGGAAAAGGTTCTCGCAGAACAAGATGCGTTATCGCATAGATTAGAGAGGTCCTGAAGGAGCCAGAGAAACTAAATAGATCTTGGGATGCGATGAGATCAACAGGGCATCAAGCAAAGTACGATTGTCCTCAGGGGACCGACTTCAGGCGCACCAAAAGCAAGAAAGAACAGGAAGACTGATGGCATTAACCGTTGCAAACTTGAGAAAGGATCGGAGAGGAAAAAAGGGGTGCAAGATATGCTCCAGAGCTAAAATGAGGTTCTGGCGCTTAAGGGATTGTCGTGGTTTTGTCCAGATTGGCCAATCAGAAAACCAGATAGCCCTTCCCCCCTCCCTCCTCAGAGAGGAGAGGAAGAGTTCATGACATTTATGAGTTTAGAAGAACAACTTTATGAGTTTAGAAGAACATCTGTCCTCTTTAGATGTCAGCCATTGAAGAAAAAGCGACCCAGAACCCCCTTTCCCCTTTGATCCCTCAACTTTTATACTGAGCGTGATGCAGATAGGATGGAATACTCTGTTGGTCAGTTTTGGGTCACCTGTCCCATCTGCTTCTTCCTGCAGGTGTGACCCCTCTACGCTTCTCCGCTTCTGAACCTCTAATGGGGCAAGCAGCGAAGCTAGCTGACCTTGGTTGTTATAGCAATAAGTCTAAGCAAGAACCTTTGTGCATACGGTTCCTTGGTATAATCAGGACTTATCACTCTGAGAGTAAACAGTTGCTGAACAATATGGTGTTAATTTCAGACTTTAGCCAGTTAGAAGAGACCCAGCTAAAAAGTAAAATTACAAATCGGAAAATTGGTTCTGTTTTACCTCAAACCAGGACAGGGATGTCTTACGATAGCTCAGCGATGGTAGTGGACGAGTCCCCGCCTGAGAGACCGAATAAGCCTCACAGATAACAAGACAGAACTCTGAAGGGAATTTTGACAAAGTACAGATGATGTCAGGGGACAGAATAAAGGCATCCTAAGCATCAAAGAAGAAGTTAAGGGCGCTCTGGAGAGCACAAAAAGAACAAAATCGAAAGGGAGCTGAAGACTGCCATGGAGTATAAGAAAGGACTCGGAAGACAAGGCTTTAAAAAGCGGAGGCGTTCTGAGGGGGTAGGGTAGGAAAAAAAGGCTTGGACACGCAGCAAGGCTTTAGGAGCCTCAGGAAGAGGTACGGACAAACTACAGATGAAGGAGTGAGAGCGGAACTCCATGGAGACGCCCTCGATGGTAGAGAGAAAGATGAAGGGGCGCCACGCAGCAAAGAAGCACGGGAGGCTCTGATGGAACAAGAGAGACAGAAAGGGAGATAAAATGCTATGAGGAGCTGTGGAGTTCCAGAAAGGTCTCGGGAGGCTTGGTGAGGGTGAGAAAAGGGGCATCGAGGGGTGCTGATAGACAAAAGAAGGCTGGGCGGAGGACTAGGAGGAACTCGGATGATCGTCTGAGGGGAGTACGCATGTTCCCGGGTGGCTGGAGACGAAATACGGGAATCCTAGGTAGCAGAGAGAAACAAATGAGTGCACTACATCTCAAAGACTGACCCACCTAAAATGCTACGAGATGCATGCCGGTCGCCGGGAAACTCCAGAGGGGCATCGCGACCGGGAGAAGAAAAGTCCCGACGGAGCCGGAGAGACAGAAGAGCGACAGGGAACGTGATGATTAAATCTGGAGGGGATCCAGACTGAGTAAACGTTGCCTCGGAGGCCAGGGAACTAATAGCTGCACGGCTATAAGGAGGAGAGGACAGAAGAACAGCGTTGGGTGTTGAAGAACAGCCGAGAAGACCCTCCTGCCGAGCAGTGACATTCAGACTGGAAGCCCTTGCTTCCTAAACTCTGGTGAGGCCCCACCTCGAGTACTGCCTTCAGTTTTGGCCCCTCACTACAAGAAGGGCAGTGAGGTGTTGGAGCGTGTCCAGAGAAGGGCTACAAAGCTGGTGAGGGGGCCGGAGGGCAAACCTTAAGAGGAACGACTGAGGGAGCTGGGGTTGTTTAGCCTGGAGAAGAGGAGGCTGAGGGGAGACCTTATCACCCTCTACAACTACCTGAAAGGAAGTTGTAGAGAGATGGGGGCTGACCTCTTCTCCCTGGTGACAAGTGATAGGATGAGAGGAAATGGGTTCAAGTTATGTCAGTGGAGGTTTAGATTGGGTATTAGGAAATATTTTTTCACTGAAAGGGTTATTAAACATTGGAATAGGCTGGCCAGGGAGGTGGTGGATTCACCATCCCTGGAGGTGTTTAAAAAAAGGGTAGATATGGCACTTAGGGATATGGTTTAGAGGTGGTTTTAGTCAGGGTAGGTTAATGGTTGGACTTGATGATCTTCAAGGTTGCTTCCAACCTCAGCCATTCTATGATTCTATATTGCAGCCCAAGCCTCCACAGGTCTAGGTAGTTACGCTAAGCAAAACTTCGGTGTGTTACACTGTGTCACATATACGGACTCGGGAAGTCTTCCGAGGGAAGGAGAGGGGTGTGTGAAGTCCGCAACAAAGCTGAATATGTGCTAAGCGTAACCCTGGAGGCATCTATAGCTGTTGTGACATGATGAGAAGGGTTCTGAATGGGCCACAGGGACGGCAGAAGGTACAGGGACACGAGGGGGAAAGTGGAGGGGGGCGGTGGAACGGAGTGCAGAGGTCCTCAGGAGGCTGGGGACGAAATGGAAGCATCCTAGAAGGCACAGAGGGTGATAACAGGGCTCCGAGGCACAAACACAGCTGAGGACGGGTTTCTGAGAGAAAGAGCTCAGACAGTAATTTTTTTTTTATTTTCTTAATTCCTGTCACTTTTAAAATTTTAAGAATAGAAATGGCAAACTCAAAACACTTAGAAAGAAAATCAAAAAACAGAGGGCACCAAGGAAAGACAAGAAACAATTAAAAAGAAAGACAGCAAAGGAGATAAGTGTAAACGGAAAATCTTAAAAGCGTCCGTGATTAAAGGAGCAAGGAAACGAATTACAGAATAACAATGGCAAACTAAATCGGAGACGTAGAAACAAAAATTAAAAAGCAACAGCGTTAAGGAAAGACAACAAATAATTTTAAAATGACAGCAAAGAGAACAAAAGTATACATAGCAAGAATACTGAAAGAGCAGTAGCCGGTAGAGTAAATAAAGAGAAATATTAGAAAATAGGGATGGCGAACAAAGACAGATGTAGAAAGACAATTTTAAATGCAACAGCAGGAAGGAAAGACAGGAAATGATTCAATGAAAAGATAAGCCATAAAGACAACAAACAAGACAAAAAAACCCCCAAACTTAAGAAGTGATGGGGATTGGGGAAACAAAACAAAATGATTAGGAAACACGGATGGCAAACTGCAACGGAGATGTAGAAAGAAAATTTTAAAAAGCCTCTGCATTAAAGAAATAAGAAAAAAATTTAAAATATACCCAGTGCACCAGATAAAAATGGACAAAAAGAACCTTTTAAAAGCAAGACTGATGACAGAAAGAAAAGAAAAAAATTAAAAACATAGCAAGAGCAAAATAAATACAAAAGTGTAAACGCAAAGGAGTAAAAGACCAATACAGAACAAACAAAAAATTTGTATTAGCAGCTTCATAAAAGTAGACACAGAATTTTTAAAGCGAGGGGGTAAAACACAGGAAAAATTAAAAGGTGAAAATGGCAAACTGGATAAAAGTTGATAGAAAATTTAAAAAACAAACAGATTAAGAAAACAGGGAGCAAAAAAAAAAATAGGCTCAAACAACTGAATAAATAAAGACAATGAAATAAAATTGGAAAAGTAACAAAGTAGAGCACAGGCAAAAAGAATTAAAAAACACAGACAGGAATCTGGGTAAATGGAGACACAGAAAGAAGATTTGGAAAGGAACGGGGTACTGGCCATACAGGTAGGCAGCCATTTAAATAGCAGGAGCCGGAGTCGGACCAACAGCCACAGGACACTGGAAGAGGGATGCGGGGTGGAGCAGAGGGAGTCACTGGAATTAGAGACAGGTTGCTGGGTAGAGGGAGACCTACAAATGCAATTTTCACAAGCAATAGCGAAGAAGGCAGCGGGGGAAGAATAAAATAAGAGCGGATGGGGAGCTGGGAAGGCAGAGGCACAGAAAGGAAATGGAGAAGGGGAGAAAGAACATGCTGGCATTAAGCAGAAGAGCAAAAAGCTTTGGGGAGCCAGAAGCCGGGACAAGCAAGGCGGCAGGCAGAGATCAGAAGAGGCACAGCAGGGAAAGGCCTGGACATGCACAAGAGGGCACATGACTCACCGCAGCTCCTGGCACGTGTGGGAGACCTTTGCTGCTCACAGGCTTCTCTCTCTGCCCCTTTGTCCTCGGTGGTGCGGTCAGCCTGACGACCCTTGCCCACCTAGGAGCGGGCAGGGGGTGCCTCGACGCTCTTGTCCCATGAAGCTCACACGCGCAGCCGACAAAGGCAGCGAGCTCACGGCGCTCTGTGCTGGTGGTGCCCTCGGTCAGGGATGGCTGGGAGGGATCCTTCCTCGCTGCGGGGACCGTCCGTTCCTGGCTGGAGGCACCTGCCTGTCAGAACCCCCTTCATTTGACTCCTCAGCCAGCGCTGGCAGGCAGTTGTGCCCAGGCAGCCCCCTTAGAAGTTAGAGGCCCTTGGCAAAGCAGACCCATCCCCAGGGCAGCCTTTCTTTTTAAGCCCTTGGCCCAGCCCATGCTCACCTCATGGGTCCCACCTGGGCTGCCTCAGCCCCAGCTGGAGCCCATTGGGAACAGGGGCCATTGCCAAAGCCCCACAGCACATCACCCCCTCCCCTGAGCCTCTCCCCGACCACCAGCTCTGCATCTTCTTCCTAGATGCTCTCCCTCCACTTTTAGGGGGAACCCCATGTGACACACACCGCCCACCCCACAACAAAGTCTTGTTTTGATTTACAACTACCATCCAGAGCAACACTACAACCTGCCATTAAAAAAAGAAACAAAAAGCAAAAAACACAAACCCACAAACATTACACCCCACACAAAGCAGCCTTAACAGGTTTGAGATGCAGTCTGCTTCACTACTGCTGAACAGCTCTGCTCATCCCCCCCAAAAAAACACCCTAATAAAAGAGCTGCCCACACCACCTGCTGATGGCTACTTGATGGGAGTTGACTGTACCACCTTTGCCTCAACAGTATCATTAGATCAACGTATTACCCATAGACTCTTGCTGCTCTTCCCCCTACCCCTGACTCTACGCGACCGGGCAGAGCAGCTCCGAGCCCACCACACACAAGCACAGACCAACACTACACACAACACTACAAACAATGCACCTCACAGATCAGAGAAAACTCTCAGCAAGAAGGATGACACTCCGACGTAAGTGATTGTCAGGCAAGAAGACCTGTGGGCCCATGACGGTGACATGAGAAGCCTCTAGGGAAAGACCAGGAAATGAGGACAACGTAATGGCCTGGGACAACAAGTGACTCTCAGACTGAGAAGATGTATGCGCAGGAAGCCGGTCTTCAAGACCTAAGAACTTAAGGATGCATGGAAGAAGTCCCAGTCACTGAAAACGGATGGCTAGAGAACAGAGCTGCTCCCGCAGCCAGGAACAACACTGTAAATGAGGACCATCCAGAAACTTCTGAGTTTCTAAAGACCCAGCCGCGCTTTAAGCTTATGATGCAAGAAAAGCAGCACCTGACTGGGGCAGTGCCAATGTGTACAGGCATTCAAGGCTCTAGGGATGGTGCCTGAAGTACAGACCACGCTCCTCAAGTGGAAAGAGAACATCAAGACCCAAGGAAGGACAGAAAACACACCACACAAACAACACGATGGACACAGGCTGGAACCGCCCTGCTCGGCTCATGCTAGCATCGTGCTGAAGACTAACCCGCTCCCTTTACCTGCCCAAAGGGGACTGCTCCAGCCCTCTGCCCTTCTCTAACTTTAAGACGCCTCCCTGCAACTCCCAAACTTCTCCCCTCCTCCCAAGCCCTCCCCAGCTCTAGCCGCTCAACTTAGCTTTCAGACTGCTGGAGGTCTTAAATCCCACGTCCATGGAGGGAAGAAGTCCCAGTCACTGAAAACAGATGGTTAGAGAACAGAGCGCATTTAGAAACATAAACACAGTGATTCCACAAGGGCACCTGTGCACGTGATGGCACTTTACCACATGCAAGATGTAACATTATACAGGGCAGTACAAGGCTAATACACAGTCAAATAAGGAGCAACCCATCGCAAAATTCATGATACAGTGTAGTACTATGACAGAATGTCACAAAAGATGAAGAAAATGATACAGCAATAAAATACAATACATAACAGAATACAGGGCAGTACAAGCAAATACACAATCAAATAAAGAACTAATTACAAAACTCAAAATACAGTGCTGTACAATCCCAGACAGTCTCAGGTGGCGGTAAAGACACTTACAGGGGAATAGAGTTCAAGACGTAACTCCAAACAGGCCGGTACAAGGCAATACAGGGTCAAATAGAGTACAACAGCCTAAGAAGCTCTCAATACAGTGCCTGTCAATGCCAGAATACATCAGATGGCTCGCGGCATGGTGAGAGGGCAATACAACGCAAGACTTTAGGAAAATACAGGGCAGTACAAGGCAATACGTCGTCAAAGATAGAACAACCGATCAAAAACACCCTCAGTTGAGTGCCGTACAATCCCAGAGAGTCTAAAAGGACAGTTAAGACAATTTCATGGCAACACAACGCACAATGTAACACAATACAGGGCACTCCAAGGCAATACAGAACAATATAAAAAACAACCTATCAAAACCCCACAATACGGTGCTGTACAATCCCACACGGTCTCAGGTGGCGGTCGAGACAGTTATGGGGCAACACAATCCGAGATGCAACAGTACACAACAGAGTAGAATGGAATACGCAGTCAAATAAATAGCAACCCATTAAAACAAACAAACCACAATACAGTGCAGGACAACACAAAAAATAAATGAGATGGCACTCAAGACAGAGCAAAACAATGCAAGAAGTAACAAAAGAGAGGGGCGTACTGTGAAATACAGAGTCAAATAAACAACCAATTAAGTATCCTGCAATGCAGTGCGCTGCAATGCCAAAATACGTCAGACAGCAGTCGAGGAAACGACAGAGCTATGCAATGGACGACATAACAACACAGGGTGGTACAACACCAAAATGTATCAGATGGCACTCAGAACAATAACACGGCAATACAATGCAAGATGCAAAAATACAAGGCGGTAACAAGGCAATACACGGTCAAATACAGAACCACCAATAAAACCTGCACAATACAGATCGCTACAATCCCAGAACGTCTAAAGTGACAGTGAACGGAATGACGGGGCAATACAATGCAAGATACAGCACTAGACAGGGCAATATGCAGCAACACGCCTTCAAATAAAGAACAACCGACTAAAAAACGCACAATACGCACCAGTGCAATGCCGGAACAGATCAGATGGCAGTCAGGGCGATTACAGGGCACTACAATGCAAAACGTGATGCCATAAAGAACAGTACAAGGCAATAGGCAGTTGTGGCAGGCAGAGCGATTCACTTCACTCCTAAGAGAGAAGTCGAGAAACATTTAGAAACACACACACAGGGATTCAACAAAGGTAGCAGTGCACGTGACAGCGCTTCACCAGACTGCACGGCCACGTACCCCGGGTTATTTACTGCCTAGGGGCCACCACATCAACAACCGCCCCTTAAAAAAAAAAACGACAGCTCAGGGCAGCACCCTGCCAGAACCCACCCGCTCCTTGGGCGTGAAAACCCTCTCCAGCCATATGGCCATTTTTGTGCCTGGCACGGCGCCAGGTGGGAAAGGGTGGTGTCGAGGCTGAAGGCAGCAGGAAAGCCTGCAGCCCCCAGGTCTGTGGGGCTACGCAAGCGGTTCCCAAAGAGCTTTAGAACAAGGCATAGTTTTCCCTGCTGGCTCTTTGGGCGTGGGACCCATTTCCAGCCGTATGGCCATTTTTGTGCCTGGCGCGGCGCCAAGTGGGAAAGGGTGGTTTTGAGGCTGAAGGCAGCAGGAAAGCCTGCAGCCCCCAGGTGTGTGGGGCTACGCAAGCGGTTCCCAAAGAGCTTTAGAACAAGGCATAATTTTCCCTGCTGGCTCTTTGGGCGGGGAACCCATTTCCAGCCATATGGCCATTTTTGTGCCTGGCGCGGCGCCAAGTGGGAAAGGGTGGTTTTGAGGCTGAAGGCAGCAGGAAAGCCTGCAGCCCCCAGGTCTGTGGGGCTATGCAAGCACTTCCCAAAGAGCTTTAGAAGAAGGCATAATTTCCCCTGCTGGCTCTTTGGGCGGGGGACCCATTTCCAGCCGTATGGCCATTTTTGTGCCTGGTGCGCCGCCAAGTGGGAAAGGGTGGTTTTGAGGAAGAAGCCATCAGGAAAGCCTGCAGCCCCCGGGTCTGTGGGGCTACGCAAGCGGTTCCCAAAGAGCTTTAGAACAAGGCATAATTTTCCCTGCTGGCTCTTTGAGCGTGGAAGCCATCTCCAGCCGTATGGCCATTTTTGTGCCTAGCGCGGCGCCAAGTGGGAAAGGGTGGTTTTGAGGCTGAAGGCAGCAGGAAAGCCTGCAGCCCCCAGGTCTGTGGGGCTATGCAAGCACTTCCCAAAGAGCTTTAGAACAAGGCATAGTTTTCCCTGCTGCCTCCTTGGGCGTGGGACCCCTGTCCAGCCGTATGGCCATTTTTGTGCCTGGCGCGGCGCCAAGTGGGAAAGGGTGGTTTTGAGGCTGAAGGCAGCGGGAAAGCCTGCAGCCCCCAGGTGTGTGGGGCTACGCAAGCGGTTCCCAAAGAGCTTTAGAACAAGGCATAGTTTTCCCTGCTGGCTCCTTGGGCGTGGGACCCATCTCCAGCCGTATGGCCATTTTTGTCCCTGGCGCGCCGCCAAGTGGGAAAGTGTAGTTTAGAGGAAGAAGGCATCAGGAAAGCCTGCAGCCCCCGGGTCTGTGGGGCTACGCAAGCGGTTCCCAAAGAGCTTCAGAACAAGGCATAGTTTTCCCTACTGGCTCTTTGGGCGTGGGACCCATTTCCAGCCGTATGGCCATTTTTGTGCCTGGCGCGGCGCCAAGTGGGAAAGGGTGGTTTTGAGGCTGAAGGCAGCAGGAAAGCCTGCAGCCCCCAGGTCTGTGGGGCTACGCAAGCGGTTCCCAAAGAGCTTTAGAAGAAGGCATAGTTTTCCCTACTGGCTCTTTGGGCGGGGGACCCATCTCCACCCGTATGGCCATTTTTTTGCCTGGCGCAGCGCCAAGTGGGAAAGGGTGGTTTTGAGGCTGAAGGCAGCAGGAAAGCCCGCAGCCCCCAGGTCTGTGGGGCTACGCAAGCGGTTCCCAAAGAGCTTTAGAACAAGGTATAATTTTCCCTGCTGGCTCCTTGGGCGTGGGACCCATCTCCAGCCGTATGGCCATTTTTGTGCCTGGCGCGGCGCCAAGTGGGAAAGGGTGGTTTTGAGGCTGAAGGCAGCAGGAAAGCCTGCAGCCCCCAGGTGTGTGGGGCTATGCAAGCACTTCCCAAAGAGCTTTAGAAGAAGGCGTAGTTTTCCCTGCTGGCTCTTTGGGCGGGGGACCCATTTCCAGCCATATGGCCATTTTTGTGCCTGGCGCGGCGCCAAGTGGGAAAGGGCGGTTTTGAGGCTGAAGGCAGCAGGAAAGCCTGCAGCCCCCAGGTCTGTGGGGCTACGCAAGCGGTTCCCAAAGAGCTTTAGAACAAGGCATAGTTTTCCCAACTGCCTCTTTGGGCGTGGGACTCATCTCCAGCCATAGGGCATATTTGTGCCTGGCGCGGCGCCAAGTGCGAAAGGGTGGTTTTGAGTGTGAAGGCAGCAGGAAAGCCCGCAGCCCCCAGGTCTGTGGGGCTACGCAAGCGGTTCCCAAAGAGCTTTAGAACAAGGCATAATTTTTCCCTGCTGTCTCCTTGGGCGGGGCACCCATCTCCAGCCATATGGGCATTTTTGTGCCTGGCGCGGCGCCAAGTGGCAAAGGGTGGTGTCGAGGCTGAAGGCAGCAGGAAAGCCTGCAGCCCCCAGGTCTGTGGGGCTACGCAAGCGGTTCCCAAAGAGCTTTAGAACAAGGTATAGTTTTCCCTGCTGGCTCTTTGGCCGTGGGACCCATCTCCAGCCATATGGCCATTTTTGTGCCTGGCGTGGCTCCAAGTGGGAAAGGGTGGTTTTGAGGCTGAAGGACGCAGGAAAGCCTGCAGCCCCCAGGTCTGTGGGGCTACGCAAGCGGTTCCCAAAGAGCTTTAGAACAAGGCATAGTTTTCCCTGGTGGCTCCTTGTGCGGGGGACCCATCTCCAGCCGTACGGCCATTTTTGTGCCTGGCGCCGCGCCAAGTGGGAAAGGGTGGTGTCAAGGCAGAAGGCAGCAGGAAAGCCCGCAGCCCCCAGGTCTGTGGGGCTACGCAAGCGGTTCCCAAAGAGCTTTAGAACAAGGCATAGTTTTCCCTGCTGGCTCTTTGGGCGTGGGACCCATCTCCAGCCATATGGCCATTTTTTTGCCTGGCTCAGCGCCAAGTTGGAAAGGGTGGTTTTGAGGCTGAAGGCAGCAGGAAAGCCTGCAGCCCCCAGGTCTGTGGGGCTACGCAAGCGGTTCCCAAAGAGCTTTAGAACAAGGCATAGTTTTCCCTGTTGGCTCTTTTGCGGGGGACCCACCTCGACCCGTATGGCCATTTTTGTGCCTGGCGCGGCGCCAATTGGGAAAGGGTGGTTTTGAGGCTGAAGGCAGCAGGAAAGACTGCAGCCCCCAGGTCTGTGGGGTATGCAAGCAGTTCCAAAAGAGCTTTAGAAGAAGGCATAATTTTCCCTGCTGGCTCTTTTGGCGGGGGACCCACCTCGACCCGTATGGCCATTTTTGTGCCTGGCGCAGCGCCAAGTGGGAAAGGGTGGTTTTGAGGGTGAAGGCAGCAGGAAAGCCTGCAGCCCCCGGGTCTGTGGGGCTACGCAAGCGGTTCCCAAAGAGCTTCAGAACAAGGCATAGTTTTCCCTGCTGGCTCCTTTAGCGTGGTACCCATCTCCAGCCATATGGCCATTTTTGTGCCTGGCGCAGCGCCAAGTGGGAAAGGGTGGTGTCGACGCTGGAGGCAGCAGGAAAGCCTGCAGCCCCCAGGTGTGTGGGGCTACACAAGCGGTTCCCAAAGAGCTTTAGAAGAAGGCATAGTTTTCCCTGCTGGCTCTTTGGGCGTGGGACCCATCTCCAGCCATATGGGCATTTTTGTGCCTGGCACGGCGCCAATTGGGAAAGGGTGGTTTTGAGGCTGAAGGCATCAGGAAAGCCTGCAGCCCCCAGGTCTGTGGGGCTACGCAAGCGGTTCCCAAAGAGCTTTAGAACAAGGCATAGCTTTCCCTGGTGGCTCTTTGGGCGTGGGACCCATCTCCAGCCATATGGCCATTTTTGTGCCTGGCGCAGCGCCAAGTGGGAAAGGGTGGTTTTGAGGCTGAAGGCAGCAGGAAAGCCTGCAGCCCCCAGGTCTGTGGGGCTACGCAAGCGGTTCCCAAAGAGCTTTAGAACAAGGCATAGTTTTCCCTGCTGGCTCTTTGGCCGTGGGACCCATCTCCAGCCATATGGCCATTTTTGTGCCTGGCACGGCGCCAAGTGGGAAAGGGTGGTTTTGAGGCTGAAGGACGCAGGAAAGCCTGCAGCCCCCGGGTCTGTGGGGCTATGCAAGCACTTCCCAAAGAGCTTTAGAACAAGGCATAGTTTTCCCTGCAGGCTCCTTGGGCGTGGGACCCATCTCCAGCCGTATGGGCATTTTTGTGCCTGGCGAGGTGCCAAGTGGGAAAGGGTGGTTTTGAGGCTGAAGGCAGCAGGAAAGCCTGCAGCCCCCAGGTGTGTGGGGCTACGCAAGCGGTTCCCAAAGAGCTTTAGAACAAGGCATAGTTTTCCCTGCTGGCTCCTTGGGCGTGGGACCCATCTCAAGCCATATGGCCATTTTTCTGCCTGGCGAGGTGCCAAGTGGGAAAGGGTGGTTTTGAGGCTGAAGGCAGCATGAAAGCCTGCAGCCCCCAGGTGTGTGGGGCTACGCAAGCGGTTCCCAAAGAGCTTTAGAACAAGGCATAGTTTTCCCTGCTGGCTCCTTGGGCGTGGGACCCATCTCCAGCCATATGGCCATTTTTGTGCCTGGCGCGGCGCCAAGTGGGAAAGGGTGGTGTCGAGGCTGAAGGCAGCAGGAAAGCCTGCAGCCCCCAGGTCTGTGGGGCTACGCAAGCACTTCCCAAAGAGCTTTAGAACAAGGCATATTTTTCCCAACTGCCTCTTTGGGCGTGGGACCCATCTCCAGCCATATGGCCATTTTTGTGCCTGGCGCGGCGCCAAGTGGGAAAGGGTGGTTTTGAGGCTGAAGGCAGCAGGAAAGCCTGCAGCCCCCAGGTCTGTGGGGCTACGCAAGAGGTTCCCAAAGAGCTTTAGAACAAGGAATAATTTTCCCTGCTGGCTCTTTGGGCGTGGGACCCATTTCCAGCCATATGGCCATTTTTGTGCCTGACGCGGCGCCAAGTGGGAAAGGGTGGTTTTGAGGCTGAAGGCAGCAGGAAAGCCTGCAGCCCCCAGGTCTGTGGGGCTACGCAAGCGGTTCCCAAAGAGCTTTAGAACAAGGCATAGTTTTCCCTGCTGGCTCCTTGGGCGTGGGACCCATCTCCAGCCATATGGCCATTTTTGTGCCTGGCGCGGCGCCAAGTGGGAAAGGGTGGTGTCGAGGCTGAAGGCAGCAGGAAAGCCTGCAGCCCCCAGGTCTGTGGGACTACGCAAGCGGTTCCCAAAGAGCTTTAGAACAAGGCATAGTTTTCCCTGCTGGCTCTTTGGCCGTGGGACCCATCTCCAGCCATATGGGCATTTTTGTGCCTGGCGCGGCGCCAATTGAGAAAGGGTGGTTTTGAGGCTGAAGGCAGCAGGAAAGCCTGCAGCCCCCAGGTCTGTGGGGCTATGCAAGCACTTCCCAAAGAGCTTTAGAACAAGGCATAGTTTTCCCTGCTGGCTCCTTGGGCGTGGGACCCATCTCCAGCCATATGGGCTTTTTTGTGCCTGGAGCGACGCCAAGTGGGAAAGGGTGGTTTTGAGGCTGAAGGCAGCGGGAAAGCCTGCAGCCCCCGGGTCTGTGGGGCTATGCAAGCACTTCCCAAAGAGCTTTAGAACAAGGCATAGTTTTCCCTGCAGGCTCCTTGGGCGTGGGACCCATCTCCAGCCGTATGGGCATTTTTGTGCCTGGCGAGGTGCCAAGTGGGAAAGGGTGGTTTTGAGGGTGAAGGCAGCAGGAAAGCCTGCAGCCCCCAGGTCTGTGGGGCTACGCAAGCGGTTCCCAAAGAGCTTTAGAACAAGGCATAGTTTTCCCTGCTGGCTCCTTGGGCGTGGGACCCATCTCCAGCCATATGGCCATTTTTGTGCCTGGCGAGGTGCCAAGTGGGAAAGGGTGGTGTCGAGGCTGAAGGCAGCATGAAAGCCTGCAGCCCCCAGGTGTGTGGGGCTACGCAAGCGGTTCCCAAAGAGCTTTAGAACAAGGCATAGTTTTCCCTGCTGGCTCCTTGGGCGTGGGACCCATCTCCAGCCATATGGCCATTTTTGTGCCTGGCGCGGCGCCAAGTGGGAAAGGGTGGTTTTGAGGCTGAAGGCAGCAGGAAAGCCTGCAGCTCCCAGGTCTGTGGGGCTACGCAAGCGGTTCCCAAAGAGCTTTAGAACAAGGCATAATTTTCCCTGAAGGCTCTTTGGGCGTGGGACCCATCTCCAGCCATAGGGTATATTTGTGCCTGGCGCGGCGCCAAGTGGGAAAGAGTGGTTTTGAGTGTGAAGGCAGCATGAAAGCCTGCAGCACCCAGGTCTGTGGGTTTACGCAAGCAGTTCCCAAAGAGCTTTAGAACAAGGCCTAGTTTTCCCTGCTGGCTCTTTGGGCGTGGGACCCATTTCCAGTCGTATGGCCATTATTGTGCCTGGCACGGCGCCAAGTGGGAAAGGGTAGTTTTGAGGCTGAAAGCAGTAGGAAAGCCTGCAGCCCCCAGGTCTGTGGGGCTACGCAAGCACTTCCCAAAGAGCTTTAGAACAAGGCCTAGTTTTCCCTGCTGGCTCCTTGGGCGTGGGACCCATCTCCAGCCGTATGGGCATTTTTGTGCCTGGCGAGGTGCCAAGTGGGAAAGGGTGGTTTTGAGGCTGAAGGCAGCATGAAAGCCTGCAGCCCCCAGGTCTGTGGGGCTACGCAAGCGGTTCCCAAAGAGCTTTAGAACAAGGCATAGTTTTCCCTGCTGGCTCCTTGGGCGTGGGACCCATCTCCAGCCATATGGCCATTTTTGTGCCTGGCGAGGTGCCAAGTGGGAAAGGGTGGTTTTGAGGCTGAAGGCAGCAGGAAAGCCTGCAGCCCCCAGGTGTGTGGGGCTACGCAAGCGGTTCCCAAAGAGCTTTAGAACAAGGCATATTTTTCCCAACTGCCTCTTTGGGCGTGGGACCCATCTCCAGCCATATGGCCATTTTTGTGCCTGGCGCGGCGCCAAGTGGGAAAGGGTGGTTTTGAGGCTGAAGGCAGCAGGAAAGCCTGCAGCCCCCAGGTCTGTGGGGCTACGCAAGCGGTTCCCAAAGAGCTTTAGAACAAGGAATAATTTTCCCTGCTGGCTCTTTGGGCGAGGGACCCATTTCCAGCCATATGGCCATTTTTGTGCCTGGCGCGGCGCCAAGTGGGAAAGGGTGGTTTTGAGGCTGAAGGCAGCATGAAAGCCTGCAGCCCCCAGGTGTGTGGGGCTACGCAAGCGGTTCCCAAAGAGCTTTAGAACAAGGCATAGTTTTCCCTGCTGGCTCCTTGGGCGTGGGACCCATCTCCAGCCATATGGCCATTTTTGTGCCTGGCGCGGCGCCAAGTGGGAAAGGGTGGTGTCGAGGCTGAAGGCAGCAGGAAAGCCTGCAGCCCCCAGGTCTGTGGGGCTACGCAAGCGGTTCCCAAAGAGCTTTAGAACAAGGCATAGTTTTCCCTGCTGGCTCTTTGGCCGTGGGACCCCTGTCCAGCCATATGGCCATTTTTGTGCCTGGCGAGGTGCCAAGTGGGAAAGGGTGGTTTTGAGGCTGAAGGCAGCAGGAAAGCCTGCAGCCCCCAGGTCTGTGGGGCTACGCAGGAGGTTCCCAAAGAGCTTTAGAAGAAGGCAATATTTTCCCTGATGGCTCTTTGGGCGTGGGACCCATTTCCAGCCGTATGGCCATTTTTGTGCCTGGCGAGGTGCCAAGTGGGAAAGGGTGGTTTTGAGGCTGAAGGCAGCAGGAAAGCCTGCAGCCCCCAGGTGTGTGGGGCTACGCAAGCGGTTCCCAAAGAGCTTTAGAACAAGGCATAGTTTTCCCTGCTGGCTCTTTGGCCGTGGGACCCATCTCCAGCCGTATGGCCATCTTTGTGCCTGGCGCGGCGCCAAGTGGGAAAGGGTGGTTTTGAGGCTGAAGGCAGCAGGAAAGCCTGCAGCCCCCAGGTCTGTGGGGCTACGCAAGCGGTTCCCAAAGAGCTTTAGAAGAAGGCATAGTTTTCCCTGCTGGCTCTTTGGGCGTGGGACCCATCTCCAGCCATATGGGCATTTTTGTGCCTGGCACGGCGCCAATTGGGAAAGGGTGGTTTTGAGGCTGAAGGCATCAGGAAAGCCTGCAGCCCCCAGGTCTGTGGGGCTACGCAAGCGGTTCCCAAAGAGCTTTAGAACAAGGCATAGCTTTCCCTGGTGGCTCTTTGGGCGTGGGACCCATCTCCAGCCATATGGCCATTTTTGTGCCTGGCGCAGCGCCAAGTGGGAAAGGGTGGTTTTGAGGCTGAAGGCAGCAGGAAAGCCTGCAGCCCCCAGGTCTGTGGGGCTACGCAAGCGGTTCCCAAAGAGCTTTAGAACAAGGCATAGTTTTCCCTGCTGGCTCTTTGGCCGTGGGACCCATCTCCAGCCATATGGCCATTTTTGTGCCTGGCACGGCGCCAAGTGGGAAAGGGTGGTTTTGAGGCTGAAGGACGCAGGAAAGCCTGCAGCCCCCAGGTCTGTGGGGCTACGCAAGCGGTTCCCAAAGAGCTTTAGAACAAGGCATAGCTTTCCCTGGTGGCTCTTTGGGCGTGGGACCCATCTCCAGCCATATGGCCATTTTTGTGCCTGGCGCAGCGCCAAGTGGGAAAGGGTGGTTTTGAGGCTGAAGGCAGCAGGAAAGCCTGCAGCCCCCAGGTCTGTGGGGCTACGCAAGCGGTTCCCAAAGAGCTTTAGAACAAGGCATAGTTTTCCCTGCTGGCTCTTTGGCCGTGGGACCCATCTCCAGCCATATGGCCATTTTTGTGCCTGGCACGGCGCCAAGTGGGAAAGGGTGGTTTTGAGGCTGAAGGACGCAGGAAAGCCTGCAGCCCCCAGGTCTGTGGGGCTACGCAAGCGGTTCCCAAAGAGCTTTAGAACAAGGCATAATTTGCCCTGCTGGCTCCTTGGGCGTGGGACCCATCTCCAGCCATATGGCCATTTTTGTGCCTGGCGCGGCGCCAAGTGGGAAAGGGTGGTTTTGAGGCTGAAGGCAGCATGAAAGCCTGCAGCCCCCAGGTGTGTGGGGCTACGCAAGCGGTTCCCAAAGAGCTTTAGAACAAGGCATAATTTTCCCTGCTGGCTCCTTGGGCGTGGGACCCATTTCCAGCCGTATGGCCTTTTTTGTGCCTGGCGAGGTGCCAAGTGGGAAAGGGTGGTTTTGAGGCTGAAGGCAGCAGGAAAGCCTGCAGCCCCCAGGTGTGTGGGGCTACGCAAGCGGTTCCCAAAGAGCTTTAGAACAAGGCATATTTTTCCCAACTGCCTCTTTGGGCGTGGGACCCATCTCCAGCCATATGGCCATTTTTGTGCCTGGCGCGGCGCCAAGTGGGAAAGGGTGGTTTTGAGGCTGAAGGCAGCAGGAAAGCCTGCAGCCCCCAGGTCTGTGGGGCTACGCAAGCGGTTCCCAAAGAGCTTTAGAACAAGGAATAATTTTCCCTGCTGGCTCTTTGGGCGAGGGACCCATTTCCAGCCATATGGCCATTTTTGTGCCTGGCGCGGCGCCAAGTGGGAAAGGGTGGTTTTGAGGCTGAAGGCAGCATGAAAGCCTGCAGCCCCCAGGTGTGTGGGGCTACGCAAGCGGTTCCCAAAGAGCTTTAGAACAAGGCATAGTTTTCCCTGCTGGCTCCTTGGGCGTGGGACCCATCTCCAGCCATATGGCCATTTTTGTGCCTGGCGCGGCGCCAAGTGGGAAAGGGTGGTGTCGAGGCTGAAGGCAGCAGGAAAGCCTGCAGCCCCCAGGTCTGTGGGGCTACGCAAGCGGTTCCCAAAGAGCTTTAGAACAAGGCATAGTTTTCCCTGCTGGCTCTTTGGCCGTGGGACCCCTGTCCAGCCATATGGCCATTTTTGTGCCTGGCGAGGTGCCAAGTGGGAAAGGGTGGTTTTGAGGCTGAAGGCAGCAGGAAAGCCTGCAGCCCCCAGGTCTGTGGGGCTACGCAGGAGGTTCCCAAAGAGCTTTAGAAGAAGGCAATATTTTCCCTGATGGCTCTTTGGGCGTGGGACCCATTTCCAGCCGTATGGCCATTTTTGTGCCTGGCGAGGTGCCAAGTGGGAAAGGGTGGTTTTGAGGCTGAAGGCAGCAGGAAAGCCTGCAGCCCCCAGGTGTGTGGGGCTACGCAAGCGGTTCCCAAAGAGCTTTAGAACAAGGCATAGTTTTCCCTGCTGGCTCTTTGGCCGTGGGACCCATCTCCAGCCGTATGGCCATCTTTGTGCCTGGCGCGGCGCCAAGTGGGAAAGGGTGGTTTTGAGGCTGAAGGCAGCAGGAAAGCCTGCAGCCCCCAGGTCTGTGGGGCTACGCAAGCGGTTCCCAAAGAGCTTTAGAAGAAGGCATAGTTTTCCCTGCTGGCTCTTTGGGCGTGGGACCCATCTCCAGCCATATGGGCATTTTTGTGCCTGGCACGGCGCCAATTGGGAAAGGGTGGTTTTGAGGCTGAAGGCATCAGGAAAGCCTGCAGCCCCCAGGTCTGTGGGGCTACGCAAGCGGTTCCCAAAGAGCTTTAGAACAAGGCATAGCTTTCCCTGGTGGCTCTTTGGGCGTGGGACCCATCTCCAGCCATATGGCCATTTTTGTGCCTGGCGCAGCGCCAAGTGGGAAAGGGTGGTTTTGAGGCTGAAGGCAGCAGGAAAGCCTGCAGCCCCCAGGTCTGTGGGGCTACGCAAGCGGTTCCCAAAGAGCTTTAGAACAAGGCATAGTTTTCCCTGCTGGCTCTTTGGCCGTGGGACCCATCTCCAGCCATATGGCCATTTTTGTGCCTGGCACGGCGCCAAGTGGGAAAGGGTGGTTTTGAGGCTGAAGGACGCAGGAAAGCCTGCAGCCCCCAGGTCTGTGGGGCTACGCAAGCGGTTCCCAAAGAGCTTTAGAACAAGGCATAGCTTTCCCTGGTGGCTCTTTGGGCGTGGGACCCATCTCCAGCCATATGGCCATTTTTGTGCCTGGCGCAGCGCCAAGTGGGAAAGGGTGGTTTTGAGGCTGAAGGCAGCAGGAAAGCCTGCAGCCCCCAGGTCTGTGGGGCTACGCAAGCGGTTCCCAAAGAGCTTTAGAACAAGGCATAGTTTTCCCTGCTGGCTCTTTGGCCGTGGGACCCATCTCCAGCCATATGGCCATTTTTGTGCCTGGCACGGCGCCAAGTGGGAAAGGGTGGTTTTGAGGCTGAAGGACGCAGGAAAGCCTGCAGCCCCCAGGTCTGTGGGGCTACGCAAGCGGTTCCCAAAGAGCTTTAGAACAAGGCATAATTTGCCCTGCTGGCTCCTTGGGCGTGGGACCCATCTCCAGCCATATGGCCATTTTTGTGCCTGGCGCGGCGCCAAGTGGGAAAGGGTGGTTTTGAGGCTGAAGGCAGCATGAAAGCCTGCAGCCCCCAGGTGTGTGGGGCTACGCAAGCGGTTCCCAAAGAGCTTTAGAACAAGGCATAATTTTCCCTGCTGGCTCCTTGGGCGTGGGACCCATTTCCAGCCGTATGGCCTTTTTTGTGCCTGGCGCGGCGCCAAGTGGGAAAGGGTGGTTTTGAGGGTGAAGGCAGCGGGAAAGCCTGCAGCCCCCGGGTCTGTGGGGCTATGCAAGCACTTCCCAAAGAGCTTTAGAACAAGGCATAGTTTTCCCTGCAGGCTCCTTGGGCGTGGGACCCATCTCCAGCCGTATGGGCATTTTTGTGCCTGGCGAGGTGCCAAGTGGGAAAGGGTGGTTTTGAGGCTGAAGGCAGCAGGAAAGCCTGCAGCCCCCAGGTGTGTGGGGCTACGCAAGCGGTTCCCAAAGAGCTTTAGAACAAGGCATAGTTTTCCCTGCTGGCTCCTTGGGCGTGGGACCCATCTCAAGCCATATGGCCATTTTTCTGCCTGGCGAGGTGCCAAGTGGGAAAGGGTGGTTTTGAGGCTGAAGGCAGCATGAAAGCCTGCAGCCCCCAGGTGTGTGGGGCTACGCAAGCGGTTCCCAAAGAGCTTTAGAACAAGGCATAGTTTTCCCTGCTGGCTCCTTGGGCGTGGGACCCATCTCCAGCCATATGGCCATTTTTGTGCCTGGCGCGGCGCCAAGTGGGAAAGGGTGGTGTCGAGGCTGAAGGCAGCAGGAAAGCCTGCAGCCCCCAGGTCTGTGGGGCTACGCAAGCACTTCCCAAAGAGCTTTAGAACAAGGCATATTTTTCCCAACTGCCTCTTTGGGCGTGGGACCCATCTCCAGCCATATGGCCATTTTTGTGCCTGGCGCGGCGCCAAGTGGGAAAGGGTGGTTTTGAGGCTGAAGGCAGCAGGAAAGCCTGCAGCCCCCAGGTCTGTGGGGCTACGCAAGAGGTTCCCAAAGAGCTTTAGAACAAGGAATAATTTTCCCTGCTGGCTCTTTGGGCGTGGGACCCATTTCCAGCCATATGGCCATTTTTGTGCCTGACGCGGCGCCAAGTGGGAAAGGGTGGTTTTGAGGCTGAAGGCAGCAGGAAAGCCTGCAGCCCCCAGGTCTGTGGGGCTACGCAAGCGGTTCCCAAAGAGCTTTAGAACAAGGCATAGTTTTCCCTGCTGGCTCCTTGGGCGTGGGACCCATCTCCAGCCATATGGCCATTTTTGTGCCTGGCGCGGCGCCAAGTGGGAAAGGGTGGTGTCGAGGCTGAAGGCAGCAGGAAAGCCTGCAGCCCCCAGGTCTGTGGGACTACGCAAGCGGTTCCCAAAGAGCTTTAGAACAAGGCATAGTTTTCCCTGCTGGCTCTTTGGGCGTGGGACCCATCTCCAGCCATATGGGCATTTTTGTGCCTGGCGCGGCGCCAATTGAGAAAGGGTGGTTTTGAGGCTGAAGGCAGCAGGAAAGCCTGCAGCCCCCAGGTCTGTGGGGCTATGCAAGCACTTCCCAAAGAGCTTTAGAACAAGGCATAGTTTTCCCTGCTGGCTCCTTGGGCGTGGGACCCATCTCCAGCCATATGGGCTTTTTTGTGCCTGGAGCGACGCCAAGTGGGAAAGGGTGGTTTTGAGGCTGAAGGCAGCGGGAAAGCCTGCAGCCCCCGGGTCTGTGGGGCTATGCAAGCACTTCCCAAAGAGCTTTAGAACAAGGCATAGTTTTCCCTGCAGGCTCCTTGGGCGTGGGACCCATCTCCAGCCGTATGGGCATTTTTGTGCCTGGCGAGGTGCCAAGTGGGAAAGGGTGGTTTTGAGGGTGAAGGCAGCAGGAAAGCCTGCAGCCCCCAGGTCTGTGGGGCTACGCAAGCGGTTCCCAAAGAGCTTTAGAACAAGGCATAGTTTTCCCTGCTGGCTCCTTGGGCGTGGGACCCATCTCCAGCCATATGGCCATTTTTGTGCCTGGCGAGGTGCCAAGTGGGAAAGGGTGGTGTCGAGGCTGAAGGCAGCATGAAAGCCTGCAGCCCCCAGGTGTGTGGGGCTACGCAAGCGGTTCCCAAAGAGCTTTAGAACAAGGCATAGTTTTCCCTGCTGGCTCCTTGGGCGTGGGACCCATCTCCAGCCATATGGCCATTTTTGTGCCTGGCGCGGCGCCAAGTGGGAAAGGGTGGTTTTGAGGCTGAAGGCAGCAGGAAAGCCTGCAGCTCCCAGGTCTGTGGGGCTACGCAAGCGGTTCCCAAAGAGCTTTAGAACAAGGCATAATTTTCCCTGAAGGCTCTTTGGGCGTGGGACCCATCTCCAGCCATAGGGTATATTTGTGCCTGGCGCGGCGCCAAGTGGGAAAGAGTGGTTTTGAGTGTGAAGGCAGCATGAAAGCCTGCAGCACCCAGGTCTGTGGGTTTACGCAAGCAGTTCCCAAAGAGCTTTAGAACAAGGCCTAGTTTTCCCTGCTGGCTCTTTGGGCGTGGGACCCATTTCCAGTCGTATGGCCATTATTGTGCCTGGCACGGCGCCAAGTGGGAAAGGGTAGTTTTGAGGCTGAAAGCAGTAGGAAAGCCTGCAGCCCCCAGGTCTGTGGGGCTACGCAAGCACTTCCCAAAGAGCTTTAGAACAAGGCCTAGTTTTCCCTGCTGGCTCCTTGGGCGTGGGACCCATCTCCAGCCGTATGGGCATTTTTGTGCCTGGCGAGGTGCCAAGTGGGAAAGGGTGGTTTTGAGGCTGAAGGCAGCATGAAAGCCTGCAGCCCCCAGGTCTGTGGGGCTACGCAAGCGGTTCCCAAAGAGCTTTAGAACAAGGCATAGTTTTCCCTGCTGGCTCCTTGGGCGTGGGACCCATCTCCAGCCATATGGCCATTTTTGTGCCTGGCGAGGTGCCAAGTGGGAAAGGGTGGTTTTGAGGCTGAAGGCAGCAGGAAAGCCTGCAGCCCCCAGGTGTGTGGGGCTACGCAAGCGGTTCCCAAAGAGCTTTAGAACAAGGCATATTTTTCCCAACTGCCTCTTTGGGCGTGGGACCCATCTCCAGCCATATGGCCATTTTTGTGCCTGGCGCGGCGCCAAGTGGGAAAGGGTGGTTTTGAGGCTGAAGGCAGCAGGAAAGCCTGCAGCCCCCAGGTCTGTGGGGCTACGCAAGCGGTTCCCAAAGAGCTTTAGAACAAGGCATAGTTTTCCCTGCTGGCTCTTTGGCCGTGGGACCCATCTCCAGCCATATGGCCATTTTTGTGCCTGGCACGGCGCCAAGTGGGAAAGGGTGGTTTTGAGGCTGAAGGACGCAGGAAAGCCTGCAGCCCCCAGGTCTGTGGGGCTACGCAAGCGGTTCCCAAAGAGCTTTAGAACAAGGCATAGCTTTCCCTGGTGGCTCTTTGGGCGTGGGACCCATCTCCAGCCATATGGCCATTTTTGTGCCTGGCGCAGCGCCAAGTGGGAAAGGGTGGTTTTGAGGCTGAAGGCAGCAGGAAAGCCTGCAGCCCCCAGGTCTGTGGGGCTACGCAAGCGGTTCCCAAAGAGCTTTAGAACAAGGCATAGTTTTCCCTGCTGGCTCTTTGGCCGTGGGACCCATCTCCAGCCATATGGCCATTTTTGTGCCTGGCACGGCGCCAAGTGGGAAAGGGTGGTTTTGAGGCTGAAGGACGCAGGAAAGCCTGCAGCCCCCAGGTCTGTGGGGCTACGCAAGCGGTTCCCAAAGAGCTTTAGAACAAGGCATAATTTGCCCTGCTGGCTCCTTGGGCGTGGGACCCATCTCCAGCCATATGGCCATTTTTGTGCCTGGCGCGGCGCCAAGTGGGAAAGGGTGGTTTTGAGGCTGAAGGCAGCATGAAAGCCTGCAGCCCCCAGGTGTGTGGGGCTACGCAAGCGGTTCCCAAAGAGCTTTAGAACAAGGCATAATTTTCCCTGCTGGCTCCTTGGGCGTGGGACCCATTTCCAGCCGTATGGCCTTTTTTGTGCCTGGCGCGGCGCCAAGTGGGAAAGGGTGGTTTTGAGGGTGAAGGCAGCGGGAAAGCCTGCAGCCCCCGGGTCTGTGGGGCTATGCAAGCACTTCCCAAAGAGCTTTAGAACAAGGCATAGTTTTCCCTGCAGGCTCCTTGGGCGTGGGACCCATCTCCAGCCGTATGGGCATTTTTGTGCCTGGCGAGGTGCCAAGTGGGAAAGGGTGGTTTTGAGGCTGAAGGCAGCAGGAAAGCCTGCAGCCCCCAGGTGTGTGGGGCTACGCAAGCGGTTCCCAAAGAGCTTTAGAACAAGGCATAGTTTTCCCTGCTGGCTCCTTGGGCGTGGGACCCATCTCAAGCCATATGGCCATTTTTCTGCCTGGCGAGGTGCCAAGTGGGAAAGGGTGGTTTTGAGGCTGAAGGCAGCATGAAAGCCTGCAGCCCCCAGGTGTGTGGGGCTACGCAAGCGGTTCCCAAAGAGCTTTAGAACAAGGCATAGTTTTCCCTGCTGGCTCCTTGGGCGTGGGACCCATCTCCAGCCATATGGCCATTTTTGTGCCTGGCGCGGCGCCAAGTGGGAAAGGGTGGTGTCGAGGCTGAAGGCAGCAGGAAAGCCTGCAGCCCCCAGGTCTGTGGGGCTACGCAAGCACTTCCCAAAGAGCTTTAGAACAAGGCATATTTTTCCCAACTGCCTCTTTGGGCGTGGGACCCATCTCCAGCCATATGGCCATTTTTGTGCCTGGCGCGGCGCCAAGTGGGAAAGGGTGGTTTTGAGGCTGAAGGCAGCAGGAAAGCCTGCAGCCCCCAGGTCTGTGGGGCTACGCAAGAGGTTCCCAAAGAGCTTTAGAACAAGGAATAATTTTCCCTGCTGGCTCTTTGGGCGTGGGACCCATTTCCAGCCATATGGCCATTTTTGTGCCTGACGCGGCGCCAAGTGGGAAAGGGTGGTTTTGAGGCTGAAGGCAGCAGGAAAGCCTGCAGCCCCCAGGTCTGTGGGGCTACGCAAGCGGTTCCCAAAGAGCTTTAGAACAAGGCATAGTTTTCCCTGCTGGCTCCTTGGGCGTGGGACCCATCTCCAGCCATATGGCCATTTTTGTGCCTGGCGCGGCGCCAAGTGGGAAAGGGTGGTGTCGAGGCTGAAGGCAGCAGGAAAGCCTGCAGCCCCCAGGTCTGTGGGACTACGCAAGCGGTTCCCAAAGAGCTTTAGAACAAGGCATAGTTTTCCCTGCTGGCTCTTTGGGCGTGGGACCCATCTCCAGCCATATGGGCATTTTTGTGCCTGGCGCGGCGCCAATTGAGAAAGGGTGGTTTTGAGGCTGAAGGCAGCAGGAAAGCCTGCAGCCCCCAGGTCTGTGGGGCTATGCAAGCACTTCCCAAAGAGCTTTAGAACAAGGCATAGTTTTCCCTGCTGGCTCCTTGGGCGTGGGACCCATCTCCAGCCATATGGGCTTTTTTGTGCCTGGAGCGACGCCAAGTGGGAAAGGGTGGTTTTGAGGCTGAAGGCAGCGGGAAAGCCTGCAGCCCCCGGGTCTGTGGGGCTATGCAAGCACTTCCCAAAGAGCTTTAGAACAAGGCATAGTTTTCCCTGCAGGCTCCTTGGGCGTGGGACCCATCTCCAGCCGTATGGGCATTTTTGTGCCTGGCGAGGTGCCAAGTGGGAAAGGGTGGTTTTGAGGGTGAAGGCAGCAGGAAAGCCTGCAGCCCCCAGGTCTGTGGGGCTACGCAAGCGGTTCCCAAAGAGCTTTAGAACAAGGCATAGTTTTCCCTGCTGGCTCCTTGGGCGTGGGACCCATCTCCAGCCATATGGCCATTTTTGTGCCTGGCGAGGTGCCAAGTGGGAAAGGGTGGTGTCGAGGCTGAAGGCAGCATGAAAGCCTGCAGCCCCCAGGTGTGTGGGGCTACGCAAGCGGTTCCCAAAGAGCTTTAGAACAAGGCATAGTTTTCCCTGCTGGCTCCTTGGGCGTGGGACCCATCTCCAGCCATATGGCCATTTTTGTGCCTGGCGCGGCGCCAAGTGGGAAAGGGTGGTTTTGAGGCTGAAGGCAGCAGGAAAGCCTGCAGCTCCCAGGTCTGTGGGGCTACGCAAGCGGTTCCCAAAGAGCTTTAGAACAAGGCATAATTTTCCCTGAAGGCTCTTTGGGCGTGGGACCCATCTCCAGCCATAGGGTATATTTGTGCCTGGCGCGGCGCCAAGTGGGAAAGAGTGGTTTTGAGTGTGAAGGCAGCATGAAAGCCTGCAGCACCCAGGTCTGTGGGTTTACGCAAGCAGTTCCCAAAGAGCTTTAGAACAAGGCCTAGTTTTCCCTGCTGGCTCTTTGGGCGTGGGACCCATTTCCAGTCGTATGGCCATTATTGTGCCTGGCACGGCGCCAAGTGGGAAAGGGTAGTTTTGAGGCTGAAAGCAGTAGGAAAGCCTGCAGCCCCCAGGTCTGTGGGGCTACGCAAGCACTTCCCAAAGAGCTTTAGAACAAGGCCTAGTTTTCCCTGCTGGCTCCTTGGGCGTGGGACCCATCTCCAGCCGTATGGGCATTTTTGTGCCTGGCGAGGTGCCAAGTGGGAAAGGGTGGTTTTGAGGCTGAAGGCAGCATGAAAGCCTGCAGCCCCCAGGTCTGTGGGGCTACGCAAGCGGTTCCCAAAGAGCTTTAGAACAAGGCATAGTTTTCCCTGCTGGCTCCTTGGGCGTGGGACCCATCTCCAGCCATATGGCCATTTTTGTGCCTGGCGAGGTGCCAAGTGGGAAAGGGTGGTTTTGAGGCTGAAGGCAGCAGGAAAGCCTGCAGCCCCCAGGTGTGTGGGGCTACGCAAGCGGTTCCCAAAGAGCTTTAGAACAAGGCATATTTTTCCCAACTGCCTCTTTGGGCGTGGGACCCATCTCCAGCCATATGGCCATTTTTGTGCCTGGCGCGGCGCCAAGTGGGAAAGGGTGGTTTTGAGGCTGAAGGCAGCAGGAAAGCCTGCAGCCCCCAGGTCTGTGGGGCTACGCAAGCGGTTCCCAAAGAGCTTTAGAACAAGGAATAATTTTCCCTGCTGGCTCTTTGGGCGAGGGACCCATTTCCAGCCATATGGCCATTTTTGTGCCTGGCGCGGCGCCAAGTGGGAAAGGGTGGTTTTGAGGCTGAAGGCAGCATGAAAGCCTGCAGCCCCCAGGTGTGTGGGGCTACGCAAGCGGTTCCCAAAGAGCTTTAGAACAAGGCATAGTTTTCCCTGCTGGCTCCTTGGGCGTGGGACCCATCTCCAGCCATATGGCCATTTTTGTGCCTGGCGCGGCGCCAAGTGGGAAAGGGTGGTGTCGAGGCTGAAGGCAGCAGGAAAGCCTGCAGCCCCCAGGTCTGTGGGGCTACGCAAGCGGTTCCCAAAGAGCTTTAGAACAAGGCATAGTTTTCCCTGCTGGCTCTTTGGCCGTGGGACCCCTGTCCAGCCATATGGCCATTTTTGTGCCTGGCGAGGTGCCAAGTGGGAAAGGGTGGTTTTGAGGCTGAAGGCAGCAGGAAAGCCTGCAGCCCCCAGGTCTGTGGGGCTACGCAAGAGGTTCCCAAAGAGCTTTAGAAGAAGGCAATATTTTCCCTGATGGCTCTTTGGGCGTGGGACCCATTTCCAGCCGTATGGCCATTTTTGTGCCTGGCGAGGTGCCAAGTGGGAAAGGGTGGTTTTGAGGCTGAAGGCAGCAGGAAAGCCTGCAGCCCCCAGGTCTGTGGGGCTACGCAAGCGGTTCCCAAAGAGCTTTAGAACAAGGCATAGTTTTCCCTGCTGGCTCTTTGGCCGTGGGACCCATCTCCAGCCGTATGGCCATCTTTGTGCCTGGCGCGGCGCCAAGTGGGAAAGGGTGGTTTTGAGGCTGAAGGCAGCAGGAAAGCCTGCAGCCCCCAGGTCTGTGGGGCTACGCAAGCGGTTCCCAAAGAGCTTTAGAACAAGGCATAATTTTCCCTGCTGGCTCTTTGGGCGTGGGACCCATCTCCAGCCATAGGGTATATTTGTGCCTGGCGCGGCGCCAAGTGGGAAAGGGTGGTTTTGAGTGTGAAGGCAGCAGGAAAGCCTGCAGCCCCCAGGTCTGTGGGGCTACGCAAGCGGTTCCCAAAGAGCTTTAGAAGAAGGCATAGTTTTCCCTGCTGGCTCTTTGGGCGTGGGACCCATTTCCAGTCGTATGGCCATTATTGTGCGTGGCGCGGCGCCAAGTGGGAAAGGGTAGTTTTGAGGCTGAAAGCAGTAGGAAAGCCTGCAGCCCCCAGGTCTGTGGGGCTACGCAAGAGGTTCCCAAAGAGCTTTAGAACAAGGCCTAGTTTTCCCTGCTGGCTCCTTGGGCGTGGGACCCATCTCCAGCCATATGGCCATTTTTGTGCCTGGTGAGGCGCCAAGTGGGAAAGGGTGGTTTTGAGGCTGAAGGCAGCATGAAAGCCTGCAGCCCCCAGGTCTGTGGGGCTACGCAAGCGGTTCCCAAAGAGCTTTAGAACAAGGCATAATTTTCCCTGAAGGCTCCTTGGGCGTGGGACCCATCTCCAGCCATATGGCCATTTTTGTGCCTGGCGCGGCGCCAAGTGGGAAAGGGTGGTGTCGAGGCTGGAGGCAGCAGGAAAGCCTGCAGCCCCCAGGTCTGTGGGGCTACGCAAGCGGTTCCCAAAGAGCTTTAGAACAAGGCATAATTTTCCCTGCTGGCTCCTTGGGCGTGGGACCCATTTCCAGCCGTATGGCCTTTTTTGTGCCTGGCGCGGCGCCAAGTGGGAAAGGGTGGTTTTGAGGGTGAAGGCAGCAGGAAAGCCTGCAGCCCCCAGGTGTGTGGGGCTACGCAAGCGGTTCCCAAAGAGCTTTAGAACAAGGCCTAGTTTTCCCTGCTGGCTCCTTGGGCGTGGGACCCATTTCCAGCCATATGGCCATTTTTGTGCCTGGCGCGGCACCAAGTGGGAAAGGGTGGTTTTGAGGCTGGAGGCAGCAGGAAAGCCTGCAGCCCCCAGGTCTGTGGGGCTACGCAAGCGGTTCCCAAAGAGCTTTAGAACAAGGTAGAGTTTACCCTGCTGGCTCCTTGGGCGGGCGACCCATCTCCAGCCATATGGCCATTTTTGTGCCTGGAGCGACGCCAAGTGGGAAAGGGTGGTGTCGAGGCTGGAGGCAGCAGGAAAGCCTTCAGCACCCAGGTCTGTGTGGTTACGCAAGCGGTTCCCAAAGAGCTTTAGAACAAGGCATAGTTTTCCCTGCTGGCTCTTTGGGCGGGGGACCCATCTCCAGCCATATGGGCATTTTTGTGCCTGGCGCGGCGCCAATTGAGAAAGGGTGGTTTTGAGGCTGAAGGCAGCAGGAAAGCCTGCAGCCCCCGGGTCTGTGGGGCTATGCAAGAGGTTCCCAAAGAGCTTTAGAACAAGGCCTAGTTTTCCCTGCTGGCTCCTTGGGCGTGGGACCCATCTCCAGCCATATGGGCATTTTTGTGCCTGGAGCGACGCCAAGTGGGAAAGGGTGGTTTTGAGGCTGAAGGCAGCGGGAAAGCCTGCAGCCCCCGGGTCTGTGGGGCTATGCAAGCACTTCCCAAAGAGCTTTAGAACAAGGCATAGTTTTCCCTGCTGGCTCCTTGGGCGTGGGACCCATCTCCAGCCATATGGCCATTTTTGTGCCTGGCGCGGCGCCAAGTGGGAAAGGGTGGTTTTGAGGCTGAAGGCAGCATGAAAGCCTGCAGCCCCCAGGTCTGTGGCGCTACGCAAGCGGTTCCCAAAGAGCTTTAGAACAAGGAATAATTTTCCCTGCTGGCTCTTTGGGCGTGGGACCCATCTCCAGCCATATGGGCATTTTTGTGCCTGGAGCGACGCCAAGTGGGAAAGGGTGGTTTTGAGGCTGAAGGCAGCGGGAAAGCCTGCAGCCCCCGGGTCTGTGGGGCTATGCAAGCACTTCCCAAAGAGCTTTAGAACAAGGCATAGTTTTCCCTGCTGGGTCCTTGGGCGTGGGACCCATCTCCAGCCGTATGGGCATTTTTGTGCCTGGCGAGGTGCCAAGTGGGAAAGGGTGGTTTTGAGGCTGAAGGCAGCATGAAAGCCTGCAGCCCCCAGGTGTGTGGGGCTACGCAAGCGGTTCCCAAAGAGCTTTAGAACAAGGCATAGTTTTCCCTGCTGGCTCCTTGGGCGTGGGACCCATCTCCAGCCATATGGCCATTTTTGTGCCTGGCGAGGCGCCAAGTGGGAAAGGGTGGTTTTGAGGCTGAAGGGAGCATGAAAGCCTGCAGCCCCCAGGTGTGTGGGGCTACGCAAGCGGTTCCCAAAGAGCTTTAGAACAAGGCATAGTTTTCCCTGCTGGCTCCTTGGGCGTGGGACCCATCTCCAGCCATATGGCCATTTTTGTGCCTGGCGCGGCGCCAAGTGGGAAAGGGTGGTGTCGAGGCTGGAGGCAGCAGGAAAGCCTGCAGACCCCAGGTGTGTGGGGCTACGCAAGAGGTTCCCAAAGAGCTTTAGAACAAGGCATAATTTTCCCTGCTGGCTCCTTGGGCGTGGGACCCATTTCCAGCCGTATGGCCTTTTTTGTGCCTGGCGCGGCGCCAAGTGGGAAAGGGTGGTTTTGAGGGTGAAGGCAGCAGGAAAGCCTGCAGCCCCCAGGTCTGTGGGGCTACGCAAGCGGTTCCCAAAGAGCTTTAGAACAAGGCCTAGTTTTCCCTGCTGGCTCCTTGGGCGTGGGACCCATTTCCAGCCATATGGCCATTTTTGTGCCTGGCGCGGCACCAAGTGGGAAAGGGTGGTTTTGAGGCTGGAGGCAGCAGGAAAGCCTGCAGCCCCCGGGTCTGTGGGGCTATGCAAGAGGTTCCCAAAGAGCTTTAGAACAAGGCCTAGTTTTCCCTGCTGGCTCCTTGGGCGTGGGACCCATCTCCAGCCATATGGGCATTTTTGTGCCTGGAGCGACGCCAAGTGGGAAAGGGTGGTTTTGAGGCTGAAGGCAGCGGGAAAGCCTGCAGCCCCCGGGTCTGTGGGGCTATGCAAGCACTTCCCAAAGAGCTTTAGAACAAGGCATATTTTTCCCTGCAGGCTCCTTGGGCGTGGGACCCATCTCCAGCCATATGGCCATTTTTGTGCCTGGCGAGGTGCCAAGTGGGAAAGGGTGGTTTTGAGGCTGAAGGCAGCATGAAAGCCTGCAGCCCCCAGGTCTGTGGGGCTACGCAAGCGGTTCCCAAAGAGCTTTAGAGCAAGGCATAGTTTTCCCTGCTGGCTCCTTGGGCGTGGGACCCATCTCCAGCCATATGGCCATTTTTGTGCCTGGCGCGGCGCCAAGTGGGAAAGGGTGGTTTTGAGGCTGAAGGCAGCAGGAAAGCCTGCAGCCCCCAGGTCTGTGGCGCTACGCAAGAGGTTCCCAAAGAGCTTTAGAACAAGGAATAATTTTCCCTGCTGGCTCTTTGGGCGTGGGACCCATCTCCAGCCATATGGGCATTTTTGTGCCTGGAGCGACGCCAAGTGGGAAAGGGTGGTTTTGAGGCTGAAGGCAGCGGGAAAGCCTGCAGCCCCCGGGTCTGTGGGGCTATGCAAGCACTTCCCAAAGAGCTTTAGAACAAGGCAGAGTTTTCCCTGCTGGGTCCTTGGGCGTGGGAGCCATCTCCAGCCGTATGGGCATTTTTGTGCCTGGCGAGGTGCCAAGTGGGAAAGGGTGGTTTTGAGGCTGAAGGCAGCATGAAAGCCTGCAGCCCCCAGGTGTGTGGGGCTACGCAAGCGGTTCCCAAAGAGCTTTAGAACAAGGCATAGTTTTCCCTGCTGGCTCCTTGGGCGTGGGACCCATCTCCAGCCATATGGCCATTTTTGTGCCTGGCGAGGCGCCAAGTGGGAAAGGGTGGTTTTGAGGCTGAAGGCAGCATGAAAGCCTGCAGCCCCCAGGTGTGTGGGGCTACGCAAGCGGTTCCCAAAGAGCTTTAGAACAAGGCATAGTTTTCCCTGCTGGCTCCTTGGGCGTGGGACCCATCTCCAGCCATATGGCCATTTTTGTGCCTGGCGCGGCGCCAAGTGGGAAAGGGTGGTGTCGAGGCTGGAGGCAGCAGGAAAGCCTGCAGCCCCCAGGTCTGTGGGGCTACGCAAGAGGTTCCCAAAGAGCTTTAGAACAAGGCATAATTTTCCCTGCTGGCTCCTTGGGCGTGGGACCCATTTCCAGCCGTATGGCCTTTTTTGTGCCTGGCGCGGCGCCAAGTGGGAAAGGGTGGTTTTGAGGGTGAAGGCAGCAGGAAAGCCTGCAGCCCCCAGGTCTGTGGGGCTACGCAAGCGGTTCCCAAAGAGCTTTAGAACAAGGCCTAGTTTTCCCTGCTGGCTCCTTGGGCGTGGGACCCATTTCCAGCCATATGGCCATTTTTGTGCCTGGCGCGGCACCAAGTGGGAAAGGGTGGTTTTGAGGCTGGAGGCAGCAGGAAAGCCTGCAGCCCCCAGGTGTGTGGGGCTACGCAAGCGGTTCCCAAAGAGCTTTAGAACAAGGCATAGTTTTCCCTGCTGGCTCCTTGGGCGTGGGACCCATCTCCAGCCATATGGCCATTTTTGTGCCTGGCGAGGTGCCAAGTGGGAAAGGGTGGTTTTGAGGCTGAAGGCAGCATGAAAGCCTGCAGCCCCCAGGTGTGTGGGGCTACGCAAGCGGTTCCCAAAGAGCTTTAGAACAAGGCATAGTTTTCCCTGCTGGCTCCTTGGGCGTGGGACCCATCTCCAGCCATATGGCCATTTTTGTGCCTGGCGCGGCGCCAAGTGGGAAAGGGTGGTGTCGAGGCTGAAGGCAGCAGGAAAGCCTGCAGCCCCCAGGTCTGTGGGGCTACGCAAGCGGTTCCCAAAGAGCTTTAGAACAAGGCCTAGTTTTCCCTGCTGGCTCTTTGGGCGTGGGACCCATCTCCAGCCATATGGGCATTTTTGTGCCTGGAGCGACGCCAAGTGGGAAAGGGTGGTTTTGAGGCTGAAGGCAGCGGGAAAGCCTGCAGCCCCCGGGTCTGTGGGGCTATGCAAGCACTTCCCAAAGAGCTTTCGAACAAGGCATAGTTTTCCCTGCTGGGTCCTTGGGCGTGGGACCCATCTCCAGCCGTATGGGCATTTTTGTGCCTGGCGAGGTGCCAAGTGGGAAAGGGTGGTTTTGAGGCTGAAGGCAGCATGAAAGCCTGCAGCCCCCAGGTGTGTGGGGCTACGCAAGCGGTTCCCAAAGAGCTTTAGAACAAGGCATAGTTTTCCCTGCTGGCTCCTTGGGCATGGGACCCATCTCCAGCCATATGGCCATTTTTGTGCCTGGCGCGGCACCAAGTGGGAAAGGGTGGTTTTGAGGCTGGAGGCAGCAGGAAAGCCTGCAGCCCCCAGGTCTGTGGGGCTACGCAAGCGGTTCCCAAAGAGCTTTAGAACAAGGTAGAGTTTACCCTGCTGGCTCCTTGGGCGGGCGACCCATCTCCAGCCATATGGCCATTTTTGTGCCTGGAGCGACGCCAAGTGGGAAAGGGTGGTGTCGAGGCTGGAGGCAGCAGGAAAGCCTTCAGCACCCAGGTCTGTGGGGTTACGCAAGCGGTTCCCAAAGAGCTTTAGAACAAGGCATAATTTTCCCTGCTGGCTCTTTGGGCGGGGGACCCATCTCCAGCCATATGGGCATTTTTGTGCCTGGCGCGGCACCAATTGAGAAAGGGTGGTTTTGAGGCTGAAGGCAGCAGGAAAGCCTGCAGCCCCCGGGTCTGTGGGGCTATGCAAGCACTTCCCAAAGAGCTTTAGAACAAGGCATAGTTTTCCCTGCTGGCTCCTTGGGCGTGGGACCCATCTCCATCCATATGGGCATTTTTGTGCCTGGAGCGACGCCAAGTGGGAAAGGGTGGTTTTGAGGCTGAAGGCAGCGGGAAAGCCTGCAGCCCCCGGGTCTGTGGGGCTATGCAAGCACTTCCCAAAGAGCTTTAGAACAAGGCATAGTTTTCCCTGCAGGCTCCTTGGGCGTGGGACCCATCTCCAGCCATATGGCCATTTTTGTGCCTGGCGAGGTGCCAAGTGGGAAAGGGTGGTTTTGAGGCTGAAGGCAGCATGAAAGCCTGCAGCCTCCAGGTCTGTGGGGCTACGCAAGCGGTTCCCAAAGAGCTTTAGAACAAGGCATAGTTTTCCCTGCTGGCTCCTTGGGCGTGGGACCCATCTCCAGCCATATGGCCATTTTTGTGCCTGGCGAGGTGCCAAGTGGGAAAGGGTGGTTTTGAGGCTGAAGGCAGCATGAAAGCCTGCAGCCCCCAGGTGTGTGGGGCTACGCAAGCGGTTCCCAAAGAGCTTTAGAACAAGGCATAGTTTTCCCTGCTGGCTCCTTGGGCGTGGGACCCATCTCCAGCCATATGGCCATTTTTGTGCCTGGCGCGGCGCCAAGTGGGAAAGGGTGGTGTCGAGGCTGAAGGCAGCAGGAAAGCCTGCAGCCCCCAGGTCTGTGGGGCTACGCAAGCGGTTCCCAAAGAGCTTTAGAACAAGGCATATTTTTCCCAACTGCCTCTTTGGGCGTGGGACCCATCTCCAGCCATATGGCCATTTTTGTGCCTGGCGCGGCGCCAAGTGGGAAAGGGTGGTTTTGAGGCTGAAGGCAGCAGGAAAGCCTGCAGCCCCCAGGTCTGTGGCGCTACGCAAGAGGTTCCCAAAGAGCTTTAGAACAAGGAATAATTTTCCCTGCTGGCTCTTTGGGCGTGGGACCCATCTCCAGCCATATGGGCATTTTTGTGCCTGGAGCGACGCCAAGTGGGAAAGGGTGGTTTTGAGGCTGAAGGCAGCGGGAAAGCCTGCAGCCCCCGGGTCTGTGGGGCTATGCAAGCACTTCCCAAAGAGCTTTAGAACAAGGCATAGTTTTCCCTGCTGGCTCCTTGGGCGTGGGACCCATCTCCAGCCGTATGGGCATTTTTGTGCCTGGCGAGGTGCCAAGTGGGAAAGGGTGGTTTTGAGGCTGAAGGCAGCATGAAAGCCTGCAGCCCCCAGGTCTGTGGCGCTACGCAAGCGGTTCCCAAAGAGTTTTAGAACAAGGCATAGTTTTCCCTGCTGGCTCCTTGGGCGTGGGACCCATCTCCAGCCATATGGCCATTTTTGTGCCTGGCGCGGCGCCAAGTGGGAAAGGGTGGTGTCGAGGCTGAAGGCAGCAGGAAAGCCTGCAGCCCCCAGGTGTGTGGGGCTACGCAAGCGGTTCCCAAAGAGCTTTAGAACAAGGCATATTTTTCCCAACTGCCTCTTTGGGCGTGGGACCCATCTCCAGCCATATGGCCATTTTTGTGCCTGGCGCGGCGCCAAGTGGGAAAGAGTGGTTTTGAGGCTGAAGGCAGCAGGAAAGCCTGCAGCCCCCAGGTCTGTGGGGCTACGCAAGAGGTTCCCAAAGAGCTTTAGAAGAAGGCAATATTTTCCCTGATGGCTCTTTGGGCGTGGGACCCATTTCCAGCCGTATGGCCATTTTTGTGCCTGGCGAGGTGCCAAGTGGGAAAGGGTGGTTTTGAGGCTGAAGGCAGCAGGAAAGCCTGCAGCCCCCAGGTCTGTGGGGCTACGCAAGCGGTTCCCAAAGAGCTTTAGAACAAGGCATAGTTTTCCCTGCTGGCTCTTTGGCCGTGGGACCCATCTCCAGCCGTATGGCCATCTTTGTGCCTGGCGCGGCGCCAAGTGGGAAAGGGTGGTTTTGAGGCTGAAGGCAGCAGGAAAGCCTGCAGCCCCCAGGTCTGTGGGGCTACGCAATCGGTTCCCAAAGAGCTTTAGAACAAGGCATAATTTTCCCTGAAGGCTCTTTGGGCGTGGGACCCATCTCCAGCCATAGGGTATATTTGTGCCTGGCGCGGCGCCAAGTGGGAAAGAGTGGTTTTGAGTGTGAAGGCAGCAGGAAAGCCTGCAGCCCTCAGGTCTGTGGGGCTACGCAAGCGGTTCCCAAAGAGCTTTAGAAGAAGGCCTAGTTTTCCCTGCTGGCTCTTTGGGCGTGGGACCCATTTCCAGTCGTATGGCCATTATTGTGCGTGGCGCGGCGCCAAGTGGGAAAGGGTAGTTTTGAGGCTGAAAGCAGTAGGAAAGCCTGCAGCCCCCAGGTCTGTGGGGCTACGCAAGAGGTTCCCAAAGAGCTTTAGAACAAGGCCTAGTTTTCCCTGCTGGCTCCTTGGGCGTGGGACCCATCTCCAGCCATATGGCCATTTTTGTGCGTGGCGCGGCGCCAAGTGGGAAAGGGTGGTTTTGAGGCTGAAGGCAGCATGAAAGCCTGCAGCCCCCAGGTGTGTGGGGCTACGCAAGCGGTTCCCAAAGAGCTTTAGAACAAGGCATAGTTTTCCCTGCTGGCTCCTTGGGCGTGGGACCCATCTCCAGCCATATGGCCATTTTTGTGCCTGGCGCGGCGCCAAGTGGGAAAGGGTGGTGTCGAGGCTGAAGGCAGCAGGAAAGCCTGCAGCCCCCAGGTGTGTGGGGCTACGCAAGCGGTTCCCAAAGAGCTTTAGAACAAGGCATAATTTTCCCTGAAGGCTCTTTGGGCGTGGGACCCATCTCCAGCCATATGGCCATTTTTGTGCCTGGCGCGGCGCCAAGTGGGAAAGGGTGGTTTTGAGGCTGAAGGCAGCAGGAAAGCCTGCAGCCCCCAGGTCTGTGGGGCTACGCAAGAGGTTCCCAAAGAGCTTTAGAACAAGGAATAATTTTCCCTGCTGGCTCTTTGGGCGTGGGACCCATCTCCAGCCATATGGGCATTTTTGTGCCTGGAGCGACGCCAAGTGGGAAAGGGTGGTTTTGAGGCTGAAGGCAGCGGGAAAGCCTGCAGCCCCCGGGTCTGTGGGGCTATGCAAGCACTTCCCAAAGAGCTTTAGAACAAGGCATAGTTTTCCCTGCTGGCTCCTTGGGCGTGGGACCCATCTCCAGCCGTATGGGCATTTTTGTGCCTGGCGAGGTGCCAAGTGGGAAAGGGTGGTTTTGAGGCTGAAGGCAGCATGAAAGCCTGCAGCCCCCAGGTCTGTGGGGCTACGCAAGCGGTTCCCAAAGAGCTTTAGAACAAGGCATAGTTTTCCCTGCTGGCTCCTTGGGCGTGGGACCCATCTCCAGCCATATGGCCATTTTTGTGCCTGGCGCGGCGCCAAGTGGGAAAGGGTGGTGTCGAGGCTGAAGGCAGCAGGAAAGCCTGCAGCCCCCAGGTGTGTGGGGCTACGCAAGCGGTTCCCAAAGAGCTTTAGAACAAGGCATATTTTTCCCAACTGCCTCTTTGGGCGTGGGACCCATCTCCAGCCATATGGCCATTTTTGTGCCTGGCGCGGCGCCAAGTGGGAAAGAGTGGTTTTGAGGCTGAAGGCAGCAGGAAAGCCTGCAGCCCCCAGGTCTGTGGGGATACGCAAGAGGTTCCCAAAGAGCTTTAGAACAAGGAATAATTTTCCCCGCTGGCTCTTTGGGCGTGGGACCCATTTCCAGCCATATGGCCATTTTTGTGCCTGGCGCGGCGCCAAGTGGGAAAGGGTGGTGTCGAGGCTGAAGGCAGCAGGAAAGCCAGCAGCCCCCAGGTCTGTGGGGCTACGCAAGCGGTTCCCAAAGAACTTTAGAACAAGGCATAGTTTTCCCTGCTGGCTCCTTGGGCGTGGGATCCATCTCCAGCCATATGGCCATTTTTGTGCCTGGCGCGGCGCCAAGTGGGAAAGGGTGGTTTTGAGGCTGAAGGCAGCAGGAAAGCCTGCAGCCCCCAGGTCTGTGGGGCTATGCAAGAGGTTCCCAAAGAGCTTTAGAAGAAGGCAATATTTTCCCTGATGGCTCTTTGGGCGTGGGACCCATTTCCAGCCGTATGGCCATTTTTGTGCCTGGCGAGGTGCCAAGTGGGAAAGGGTGGTTTTGAGGCTGAAGGCAGCAGGAAAGCCTGCAGCCCCCAGGTCTGTGGGGCTACGCAAGCGGTTCCCAAAGAGCTTTAGAACAAGGCATAGTTTTCCCTGCTGACTCTTTGGCCGTGGGACCCATCTCCAGCCGTATGGCCATCTTTGTGCCTGGCGCAGCGCCAAGTGGGAAAGGGTGGTTTTGAGGGTGAAGGCAGCAGGAAAGCCTGCAGCCCCCAGGTCTGTGGGGCTACGCAATCGGTTCCCAAAGAGCTTTAGAACAAGGCATAATTTTCCCTGAAGGCTCTTTGGGCGTGGGACCCATCTCCAGCCATAGGGTTTATTTGTGCCTGGCGCGGCGCCAAGTGGGAAAGAGTGGTTTTGAGTGTGAAGGCAGCAGGAAAGCCTGCAGCCCTCAGGTCTGTGGGGCTACGCAAGCGGTTCCCAAAGAGCTTTAGAAGAAGGCCTAGTTTTCCCTGCTGGCTCTTTGGGCGTGGGACCCATTTCCAGTCGTATGGCCATTATTGTGCGTGGCGCGGCGCCAAGTGGGAAAGGGTAGTTTTGAGGCTGAAAGCAGTAGGAAAGCCTGCAGCCCCCAGGTCTGTGGGGCTACGCAAGAGGTTCCCAAAGAGCTTTAGAACAAGGCCTAGTTTTCCCTGCTGGCTCCTTGGGCGTGGGACCCATCTCCAGCCATATGGCCATTTTTGTGCCTGGCGAGGTGCCAAGTGGGAAAGGGTGGTTTTGAGGCTGAAGGCAGCATGAAAGCCTGCAGCCCCCAGGTGTGTGGGGCTATGCAAGCGGTTCCCAAAGAGCTTTAGAACAAGGCCTAGTTTTCCCTGCTGGCTCCTTGGGCGTGGGACCCATCTCCAGCCATATGGCCATTTTTGTGCGTGGCGCGGCGCCAAGTGGGAAAGGGTGGTTTTGAGGCTGAAGGCAGCATGAAAGCCTGCAGCCCCCAGGTGTGTGGGGCTACGCAAGCGGTTCCCAAAGAGCTTTAGAACAAGGCATAGTTTTCCCTGCTGGCTCCTTGGGCGTGGGACCCATCTCCAGCCATATGGCCATTTTTGTGCCTGGCGCGGCGCCAAGTGGGAAAGGGTGGTGTCGAGGCTGAAGGCAGCAGGAAAGCCTGCAGCCCCCAGGTGTGTGGGGCTACGCAAGCGGTTCCCAAAGAGCTTTAGAACAAGGCATAATTTTCCCTGAAGGCTCTTTGGGCGTGGGACCCATCTCCAGCCATATGGCCATTTTTGTGCCTGGCGCGGCGCCAAGTGGGAAAGGGTGGTTTTGAGGCTGAAGGCAGCAGGAAAGCCTGCAGCCCCCAGGTCTGTGGGGCTACGCAAGAGGTTCCCAAAGAGCTTTAGAACAAGGAATAATTTTCCCTGCTGGCTCTTTGGGCGTGGGACCCATCTCCAGCCATATGGGCATTTTTGTGCCTGGAGCGACGCCAAGTGGGAAAGGGTGGTTTTGAGGCTGAAGGCAGCGGGAAAGCCTGCAGCCCCCGGGTCTGTGGGGCTATGCAAGCACTTCCCAAAGAGCTTTAGAACAAGGCATAGTTTTCCCTGCTGGCTCCTTGGGCGTGGGACCCATCTCCAGCCGTATGGGCATTTTTGTGCCTGGCGAGGTGCCAAGTGGGAAAGGGTGGTTTTGAGGCTGAAGGCAGCATGAAAGCCTGCAGCCCCCAGGTCTGTGGGGCTACGCAAGCGGTTCCCAAAGAGCTTTAGAACAAGGCATAGTTTTCCCTGCTGGCTCCTTGGGCGTGGGACCCATCTCCAGCCATATGGCCATTTTTGTGCCTGGCGCGGCGCCAAGTGGGAAAGGGTGGTGTCGAGGCTGAAGGCAGCAGGAAAGCCTGCAGCCCCCAGGTGTGTGGGGCTACGCAAGCGGTTCCCAAAGAGCTTTAGAACAAGGCATATTTTTCCCAACTGCCTCTTTGGGCGTGGGACCCATCTCCAGCCATATGGCCATTTTTGTGCCTGGCGCGGCGCCAAGTGGGAAAGAGTGGTTTTGAGGCTGAAGGCAGCAGGAAAGCCTGCAGCCCCCAGGTCTGTGGGGATACGCAAGAGGTTCCCAAAGAGCTTTAGAACAAGGAATAATTTTCCCCGCTGGCTCTTTGGGCGTGGGACCCATTTCCAGCCATATGGCCATTTTTGTGCCTGGCGCGGCGCCAAGTGGGAAAGGGTGGTGTCGAGGCTGAAGGCAGCAGGAAAGCCAGCAGCCCCCAGGTCTGTGGGGCTACGCAAGCGGTTCCCAAAGAACTTTAGAACAAGGCATAGTTTTCCCTGCTGGCTCCTTGGGCGTGGGATCCATCTCCAGCCATATGGCCATTTTTGTGCCTGGCGCGGCGCCAAGTGGGAAAGGGTGGTTTTGAGGCTGAAGGCAGCAGGAAAGCCTGCAGCCCCCAGGTCTGTGGGGCTATGCAAGAGGTTCCCAAAGAGCTTTAGAAGAAGGCAATATTTTCCCTGATGGCTCTTTGGGCGTGGGACCCATTTCCAGCCGTATGGCCATTTTTGTGCCTGGCGAGGTGCCAAGTGGGAAAGGGTGGTTTTGAGGCTGAAGGCAGCAGGAAAGCCTGCAGCCCCCAGGTCTGTGGGGCTACGCAAGCGGTTCCCAAAGAGCTTTAGAACAAGGCATAGTTTTCCCTGCTGACTCTTTGGCCGTGGGACCCATCTCCAGCCGTATGGCCATCTTTGTGCCTGGCGCAGCGCCAAGTGGGAAAGGGTGGTTTTGAGGGTGAAGGCAGCAGGAAAGCCTGCAGCCCCCAGGTCTGTGGGGCTACGCAATCGGTTCCCAAAGAGCTTTAGAACAAGGCATAATTTTCCCTGAAGGCTCTTTGGGCGTGGGACCCATCTCCAGCCATAGGGTTTATTTGTGCCTGGCGCGGCGCCAAGTGGGAAAGAGTGGTTTTGAGTGTGAAGGCAGCAGGAAAGCCTGCAGCCCTCAGGTCTGTGGGGCTACGCAAGCGGTTCCCAAAGAGCTTTAGAAGAAGGCCTAGTTTTCCCTGCTGGCTCTTTGGGCGTGGGACCCATTTCCAGTCGTATGGCCATTATTGTGCGTGGCGCGGCGCCAAGTGGGAAAGGGTAGTTTTGAGGCTGAAAGCAGTAGGAAAGCCTGCAGCCCCCAGGTCTGTGGGGCTACGCAAGAGGTTCCCAAAGAGCTTTAGAACAAGGCCTAGTTTTCCCTGCAGGCTCCTTGGGCGTGGGACCCATCTCCAGCCATATGGCCATTTTTGTGCCTGGCGAGGTGCCAAGTGGGAAAGGGTGGTTTTGAGGCTGAAGGCAGCATGAAAGCCTGCAGCCCCCAGGTGTGTGGGGCTATGCAAGCGGTTCCCAAAGAGCTTTAGAACAAGGCATAGTTTTCCCTGCTGGCTCCTTGGGCGTGGGACCCATCTCCAGCCATATGGCCATTTTTGTGCCTGGCGCGGCGCCAAGTGGGAAAGGGTGGTTTTGAGGCTGAAGGCAGCAGGAAAGCCTGCAGCCCCCAGGTGTGTGGGGCTACGCAAGCGGTTCCCAAAGAGCTTTAGAACAAGGCATAATTTTCCCTGAAGGCTCTTTGGGCGTGGGACCCATCTCCAGCCATAGGGTATATTTGTGCCTGGCGCGGCGCCAAGTGGGAAAGAGTGGTTTTGAGTGTGAAGGCAGCAGGAAAGCCTGCAGCCCCCAGGTCTGTGGGGCTACGCAAGCGGTTCCCAAAGAGCTTTAGAACAAGGCATAGTTTTCCCAACTGCCTCTTTGGGCGTGGGACCCATCTCCAGCCATATGGCCATTTTTGTGCCTGGCGCGGCGCCAAGTGGGAAAGGGTGGTTTTGAGGCTGAAGGCAGCAGGAAAGCCTGCAGCCCCCAGGTCTGTGGGGCTACGCAAGAGGTTCCCAAAGAGCTTTAGAACAAGGAATAATTTTCCCTGCTGGCTCTTTGGGCGTGGGACCCATCTCCAGCCATATGGGCATTTTTGTGCCTGGAGCGACGCCAAGTGGGAAAGGGTGGTTTTGAGGTTGAAGGCAGCGGGAAAGCCTGCAGCCCCCGGGTCTGTGGGGCTATGCAAGCACTTCCCAAAGAGCTTTAGAACAAGGCATAGTTTTCCCTGCTGGCTCCTTGGGCGTGGGACCCATCTCCAGCCGTATGGGCATTTTTGTGCCTGGCGAGGTGCCAAGTGGGAAAGGGTGGTTTTGAGGCTGAAGGCAGCATGAAAGCCTGCAGCCCCCAGGTGTGTGGGGCTACGCAAGCGGTTCCCAAAGAGCTTTAGAACAAGGCATAGTTTTCCCTGCTGGCTCCTTGGGCGTGGGACCCATCTCCAGCCATATGGCCATTTTTGTGCCTGGCGCGGCGCCAAGTGGGAAAGGGTGGTTTTGAGGCTGAAGGCAGCAGGAAAGCCTGCAGCCCCCAGGTCTGTGGGGCTACGCAAGCGGTTCCCAAAGAGCTTTAGAACAAGGCATATTTTTCCCAACTGCCTCTTTGGGCGTGGGACCCATCTCCAGCCATATGGCCATTTTTGTGCCTGGCGCGGCGCCAAGTGGGAAAGGGTGGTTTTGAGGCTGAAGGCAGCAGGAAAGCCTGCAGCCCCCAGGTCTGTGGGGCTACGCAAGAGGTTCCCAAAGAGCTTTAGAACAAGGAATAATTTTCTCTGCTGGCTCTTTGGGCGTGGGACCCATTTCCAGCCATATGGCCATTTTTGTGCCTGGCGCGGCGCCAAGTGGGAAAGGGTGGTTTTGAGGCTGAAGGCAGCAGGAAAGCCTGCAGCCCCCAGGTCTGTGGGGCTACGCAAGCGGTTCCCAAAGAGCTTTAGAACAAGGCATAGTTTTCCCTGCTGGCTCCTTGGGCGTGGGATCCATCTCCAGCCATATGGCCATTTTTGTGCCTGGCGCGGCGCCAAGTGGGAAAGGGTGGTTTTGAGGCTGAAGGCAGCAGGAAAGCCTGCAGCCCCCAGGTCTGTGGGGCTACGCAAGAGGTTCCCAAAGAGCTTTAGAAGAAGGCAATATTTTCCCTGATGGCTCTTTGGCCGTGGGACCCATTTCCAGCCGTATGGCCATTTTTGTGCCTGGCGAGGTGCCAAGTGGGAAAGGGTGGTTTTGAGGCTGAAGGCAGCAGGAAAGCCTGCAGCCCCCAGGTCTGTGGGGCTACGCAAGCGGTTCCCAAAGAGCTTTAGAACAAGGCATAGTTTTCCCTGCTGGCTCTTTGGCCGTGGGACCCATCTCCAGCCGTATGGCCATCTTTGTGCCTGGCGCGGCGCCAAGTGGGAAAGGGTGGTTTTGAGGCTGAAGGCAGCAGGAAAGCCTGCAGCCCCCAGGTGTGTGGGGCTACGCAAGCGGTTCCCAAAGAGCTTTAGAACAAGGCATAATTTTCCCTGAAGGCTCTTTGGGCGTGGGACCCATCTCCAGCCATAGGGTATATTTGTGCCTGGCGCGGCGCCAAGTGGGAAAGAGTGGTTTTGAGTGTGAAGGCAGCAGGAAAGCCTGCAGCCCCCAGGTCTGTGGGGCTACGCAAGCGGTTCCCAAAGAGCTTTAGAAGAAGGCCTGGTTTTCCCTGCTGGCTCTTTGGGCGTGGGACCCATTTCCAGTCGTATGGCCATTATTGTGCGTGGCGCGGCGCCAAGTGGGAAAGGGTAGTTTTGAGGCTGAAAGCAGTAGGAAAGCCTGCAGCCCCCAGGTCTGTGGGGCTACGCAAGAGGTTCCCAAAGAGCTTTAGAACAAGGCCTAGTTTTCCCTGCTGGCTCCTTGGGCGTGGGACCCATCTCCAGCCATATGGCCATTTTTGTGCCTGGCGCGGCGCCAAGTGGGAAAGGGTGGTTTTGAGGCTGAAGGCAGCATGAAAGCCTGCAGCCCCCAGGTGTGTGGGGCTACGCAAGCGGTTCCCAAAGAGCTTTAGAACAAGGCATAGTTTTCCCTGCTTGCTCCTTGGGCGTGGGACCCATCTCCAGCCATATGGCCATTTTTGTGCCTGGCGCGGCGCCAAGTGGGAAAGGGTGGTGTCGAGGCTGAAGGCAGCAGGAAAGCCTGCAGCCCCCAGGTGTGTGGGGCTACGCAAGCGGTTCCCAAAGAGCTTTAGAACAAGGCATAATTTTCCCTGAAGGCTCTTTGGGCGTGGGACCCATCTCCAGCCATAGGGTATATTTGTGCCTGGCGCGGCGCCAAGTGGGAAAGAGTGGTTTTGAGGCTGAAGGCAGCAGGAAAGCCTGCAGCCCGCAGGTCTGTGGGGCTACGCAAGCGGTTCCCAAAGAGCTTTAGAAGAAGGCCTAGTTTTCCCTGCTGGCTCTTTGGGCGTGGGACCCATTTCCAGTCGTATGGCCATTATTGTGCGTGGCGCGGCGCCAAGTGGGAAAGGGTAGTTTTGAGGCTGAAAGCAGTAGGAAAGCCTGCAGCCCCCAGGTCTGTGGGGCTACGCAAGAGGTTCCCAAAGAGCTTTAGAACAAGGCATAGTTTTCCCTGCTGGCTCCTTGGGCGTGGGACCCATCTCCAGCCATATGGCCATTTTTGTGCCTGGCGCGGCGCCAAGTGGGAAAGGGTGGTTTTGAGGCTGAAGGCAGCAGGAAAGCCTGCAGCCCCCAGGTCTGTGGGGCTACGCAAGCGGTTCCCAAAGAGCTTTAGAACAAGGCATAATTTTCCCTGAAGGCTCTTTGGGCGTGGGACCCATCTCCAGCCATAGGGTATATTTGTGCCTGGCGCGGCGCCAAGTGGGAAAGAGTGGTTTTGAGTGTGAAGGCAGCAGGAAAGCCTGCAGCCCCCAGGTCTGTGGGGCTACGCAAGCGGTTCCCAAAGAGCTTTAGAAGAAGGCCTAGTTTTCCCTGCTGGCTCTTTGGGCGTGGGACCCATTTCCAGTCGTATGGCCATTATTGTGCGTGGCGCGGCGCCAAGTGGGAAAGGGTAGTTTTGAGGCTGAAAGCAGTAGGAAAGCCTGCAGCCCCCAGGTCTGTGGGGCTACGCAAGAGGTTCCCAAAGAGCTTTAGAACAAGGCCTAGTTTTCCCTGCTGGCTCCTTGGGCGTGGGACCCATCTCCAGCCATATGGCCATTTTTGTGCCTGGCGAGGTGCCAAGTGGGAAAGGGTGGTTTTGAGGCTGAAGGCAGCATGAAAGCCTGCAGCCCCCAGGTCTGTGGGGCTACGCAAGCGGTTCCCAAAGAGCTTTAGAACAAGGCCTAGTTTTCCCTGCTGGCTCCTTGGGCGTGGGACCCATCTCCAGCCATATGGCCATTTTTGTGCCTGGCGCGGCGCCAAGTGGGAAAGGGTGGTGTCGAGGCTGAAGGCAGCAGGAAAGCCTGCAGCCCCCAGGTCTGTGGGGCTACGCAAGCAATTCCCAAAGAGCTTCAGAACAAGGCATAGTTTTCCCTGCTGGCTCTTTGGGCGTGGGACCCATCTCCAGCCATATGGCCATTTTTGTGCCTGGCGCGGCGCCAAGTGGGAAAGGGTGGTTTTGAGGGTGAAGGCAGCAGGAAAGCCTGCAGCCCCCAGATCTGTGGGGCTACGCAAGCGGTTCCCAAAGAGCTTTAGAACAAGGCATATTTTTCCCAACTGCCTCTTTGGGTGTGGGACCCATCTCCAGCCATATGGCCATTTTTGTGCCTGGCGCGGCGCCAAGTGGGAAAGGGTGGTTTTGAGGCTGAAGGCAGCAGGAAAGCCTGCAGCCCCCAGGTGTGTGGGGCTACGCAAGAGGTTCCCAAAGAGCTTTAGAACAAGGCATAATTTTCCCTGCTGGCTCCTTGGGCGTGGGACCCATTTCCAGCCGTATGGCCTTTTTTGTGCCTGGGGCGGCGCCAAGTGGGAAAGGGTGGTTTTGAGGGTGAAGGCAGCAGGAAAGCCTGCAGCCCCCAGGTCTGTGGGGCTACGCAAGCGGTTCCCAAAGAGCTTTAGAACAAGGTATAGTTTTCCCTGCTGGCTCCTTGGGCGGGGGAACCATCTCCAGCCATATGGGCATTTTTGTGTCTGGCACGGCGCCAAGTGGGAAAGGGTGGTTTTGAGGGTGAAGGCAGCAGGAAAGCCTGCAGCCCCCAGGTCTGTGGGGCTACGCAAGCGGTTCCCAAAGAGCTTTAGAACAAGGCATAGTTTTCCCTGCTGGCTCCTTGGTGGTGGGACCCATCTCCAGCCATATGGCCATTTCTTTTGCCTGGCGCGGCGCCAAGTGGGAAAGGGTGGTGTCGAGGCTGAAGGCAGCAGGAAAGCCTGCAGCCGCCAAGTCTGTGGGGCTATGCAAGCGGTTCCCAAAGAGCTTTAGAACAAGGCATATTTTTCCCAACTGCCTCTTTGGGTGTGGGACCCATCTCCAGCCATATGGCCATTTTTGTGCCTGGCGCGGCGCCAAGTGGGAAAGGGTGGTTTTGAGGCTGAAGGCAGCAGGAAAGCCTGCAGACCCCAGGTCTGTGGGCTACGCAAGAGGTTCCCAAAGAGCTTTAGAACAAGGCATAATTTTCCCTGCTGGCTCCTTGGGCGTGGGACCCATTTCCAGCCGTATGGCCTTTTTTGTGCCTGGCGCGGCGCCAAGTGGGAAAGGGTGGTTTTGAGGCTGAAGGCAGCAGGAAAGCCTGCAGCCCCCAGGTGTGTGGGGCTACGCAAGCGGTTCCCAAAGAGCTTTAGAACAAGGCATAGTTTTCCCTGCTGGCTCCTTGGGCGGGGGAACCATCTCCAGCCATATGGGCATTTTTGTGTCTGGCACGGCGCCAATTGGGAAAGGGTGGTTTTGAGGCTGAAGGCAGCAGGAAAGCCTGCAGCCCCCGGGTCTGTGGGGCTATGCAAGCACTTCCCAAAGAGCTTTAGAACAAGGCATAGTTTTCCCTGCAGGCTCCTTGGGCGTGGGACCTATCTCCAGCCATATAGCCATTTTTGTGCCTGGCGCGGCGCCAAGTGGGAAAGGGTGGTTTTGAGGCTGAAGGCAGCGGGAAAGCCTGCAGCCCCCAGGTGTTTGGGGCTACACAAGCGGTTCCCAAAGAGCTTTAGAACAAGGCCTAGTTTTCCCTGCTGGCTCTTTGGGCGTGGGACCCATTTCCATACGTATGGCCATTATTGTGCGTGGCGCGGCGCCAAGTGGGAAAGGATAGTGTTGAGGCTGAAAGCAGTAGGAAAGCCTGCAGCCCCCAGGTCTGTGGGGCTACGCAAGAGGTTCCCAAAGAGCTTTAGAACAAGGCATAGTTTTCCCTGCTTGCTCCTTGGGCGTGGGACCCATCTCCAGCCATATGGCCATTTTTGTGCCTGGCGAGGTGCCAAGTGGGAAAGGGTGGTTTTGAGGCTGAAGGCAGCATGAAAGCCTGCAGCCCCCAGGTCTGTGGGGCTACGCAAGCGGTTCCCAAAGAGCTTTAGAACAAGGCATAGTTTTCCCTGCTGGCTCCTTGGGCGTGGGACCCATCTCCAGCCATATGGCCATTTTTGTGCCTGGCGCGGCGCCAAGTGGGAAAGGGTGGTTTTGAGGCTGAAGGCAGCAGGAAAGCCTGCAGCCCCCAGGTCTGTGGGGCTACGCAAGCGGTTCCCAAAGAGCTTTAGAACAAGGCATAGTTTTCCCTGCTAGCTCCTTGGGCATGAAACCCCTCTCCAGCCATATGGCCATTTTTGTGCCTGGCGCGGCGCCAAGTGGGAAAGGGTGGTTTTGAGGCTGAAGGCAGCAGGAAAGCCTGCAGCCCCCAGGTCTGTGGGGCTACACAAGAGGTTCCCAAAGAGCTTTAGAACAAGGCATAATTTTCCCTGCTGGCTCTTTGGGCGAGGGACCCATTTCCAGCCGTATGGCCATTTTTGTGCCTGGCGCGGCGCCAAGTGGGAAAGGGTGGTTTTGAGGCTGAAGGCAGCAGGAAAGCCTGCAGCCCCCAGGTGTGTGGGGCTACGCAAGCGGTTCCCAAAGAGCTTTAGAACAAGGCATAGTTTTCCCTGCTGGCTCCTTGGGCGTGGGACCCATCTCCAGCCATATGGCCATTTTTGTGCCTGGCGCGGCCGCAAGTGGGAAAGGGTGGTGTCGAGGCTGAAGGCAGCAGGAAAGCCTGCAGCCCCCGGGTCTGTGGGGCTACGCAAGCGGTTCCCAAAGAGCTTTAGAACAAGGCATAGTTTTGCCTGCTGGCTCTTTGGGCGGGGGACCCATCTCCAGCCATATGGCCATTTTTGTGCCTGGCGCGGCGCCAAGTGGGAAAGGGTGGTGTCGAGGCTGAAGGCAGCAGGAAAGCCTGCAGCCCCCAGGTCTGTGGGGCTACGCAAGCGGTTCCCAAAGAGCTTTCGAACAAGACATAGTTTTCCCTGCTGGCTCTTTGGGCGGGGGACCCATCTCCAGCCATATGGGCATTTTTGTGCCGGGCACGGCGCCAATTGGGAAAGGGTGGTGTCAAGGCTGAAGGCAGCAGGAAAGCCTGCAGCCCCCGGGTCTGTGGGGCCATGCAAGCACTTCCCAAAGAGCTTTAGAACAAGGCATAGTTTTCCCTGCTGGCTCCTTGGGCGGGGGACCCATCTCCAGCCATATGGCCATTTTTGTGCCTGGCGAGGTGCCAAGTGGGAAAGGGTGGTTTTGAGGCTGAAGGCAGCAGGAAAGCCTGCAGCCCCCAGGTGTGTGGGGCTACGCAAGCGGTTCCCAAAGAGCTTTAGAACAAGGCATAGTTTTCCCTGCTGGCTCCTTGGGCGTGGGACCCATCTCCAGCCGTATGGCCATCTTTGTGCCTGGCACGGCGCCAAGTGGGAAAGGGTGGTTTTCAGGCTGAAGGCAGCAGGAAAGCCTGCAGCCCCCAGGTGTGTGGGGCTACGCAAGCGGTTCCCAAAGAGCTTTAGAACAAGGCATAATTTTCCCTGAAGGCTCTTTTGGCGTGGGACCCATCTCCAGCCATATGGCCATTTTTGTGCCTGGCGCAGCGCCAAGTGGGAAAGGGTGGTTTTGAGGCTGAAGGCAGCGGGAAAGCCTGCAGCCCCCAGGTGTTTGGGGCTACACAAGCGGTTCCCAAAGAGCTTTAGAACAAGGCCTAGTTTTCCCTGCTGGCTCTTTTGGCGTGGGACCCATCTCCAGCCATATGGCCATTTTTGTGCCTGGCGCGGCGCCAAGTGGGAAAGGGTAGTTTTGAGGCTGAAAGCAGTAGGAAAGCCTGCAGCCCCCAGGTCTGTGGGGCTACGCAAGAGGTTCCCAAAGAGCTTTAGAACAAGGCCTAGTTTTCCCTGCTGGCTCCTTGGGCGGGGGACCCATCTCCAGCCATATGGCCATTTTCATTCATATTCACAAGTCCATGGGCCCTGATGGGATGCACCCGAGAGTGCTGAGGGAGCTGGCAGAAGTCATTGCTGGGCCGCTCTCCATCATCTTTGAAAAGTCCTGGAGAACAGGCGAGGTGCCTGGGGACTGGAGGAAAGCCAATGTCACTCCAGTCTTCAAGAAAGGCAAGAAGGAGGAGCCGGGGAACTACAGGCCGGTCAGCCTCACCTCCATCCCTGGAAAGATGATGGAACAGCTCGTTCTGGGTGTCATCTCAAGGCACGTGGAGGAAAGGAAAGCTATCAGAAGTACTCAGCATGGATTCACCAAGGGGAAATCATGTCTGACTAATCTGATAGCCTTCTACGATGGCATGACTAGATGGATAGATGAGGGGAGGGCGGTAGATGTGGTCTACCTTGACTTAAGCAAGGCGTTTGACACGGTCTCCCACAGCATCCTCATAGGGAAGCTTAGGAAGTGTGGGTTAGATGAATGGACAGTGGGGTGGATAGAAAACTGGTTGAAAGATAGAGCTCAGAGGGTTGTGATTAGGGGCACAGAGTCTAGTTGGAGGTCAGTGACGAGTGGTGTTCCCCAGGGTCAGTACTGGGTCCAGTCCTCTTCAACATATTCATCAATGACCTGGATGAGGGGATAGAGTGCGCCCTCAGCAAGTTTGCTGATGACACCAAGCTGGGTGGGGTGGCTGACACACCGGAAGGCTGTGCCGCCATACAGAGAGACCTGGACAGGTTGGAGAGTTGGGCAGAGAGGAACCTTATGAAGTTCAACAAGGGCAAGTGTAGGGTGCTGCACCTGGGAAGGAACAACCCCATGCACCAGTACAGGTTGGGGGCAGACCTGCTGGAGAGCAGCTCAGCTGAAAGAGACCTGGGAGTCCTGGTGGACAACAGGATGACCATGAGTCAGCAATGTGCCCTTGTGGCCAAGAAGGCCAATGGCATCCTGGGATGCATCAAGAAGAGCGTGGCCAGCAGGTCGAGGGAGGTCATCCTCCCCCTCTACTCTGCCTTGGTGAGGCCGCACCTGGAGTACTGTGTCCAGTTCTGGGCTCCCCGGTTCAAGAGGGACAGGGAACTGCTGGAAAGGGTCCAGCAGAGGGCTACAAAGATGATTGGGGGACTGGAACACCTCTCTTATGAGGAAAGGCTGAGGGATTTGGGTCTCTTCAGTCTGGAAAAAAGACGGCTGAGGGGTGACCTTATCAACGCTTATAAATACTTAAAGGGTGGGTGTCAGGAGGATGGGGCCAGGCTCTTTTCAGTGGTGCCCGGGGACAGGACAAGAGGCAATGGGCACAAACTTGAACATAGGAAGTTCCACCTAAACATGAGGAGGAACTTCTTTACCCTGAGGGTGACAGAGCACTGGAACAGGCTGCCCAGAGAGGTGGTGGAGTCTCCAACTCTGGAGACATTCAAAACCCGCCTGGACATGTTCCTGTGTAACCTGCTCTAGGTGACCCTGCTCTGGCAGGGGGGTTGGACTAGATGATCTCCAGAGGTCCCTTCCAACCCTATGATTCTATGATTCTATGATTTTTGTGCCTGGCGAGGTGCCAAGTGGGAAAGGGTGGTTTTGAGGCTGAAGGCAGCATGAAAGCCTGCAGCCCCCAGGTCTGTGGGGCTACGCAAGCGGTTCCCAAAGAGCTTTAGAACAAGGCATATTTTTCCCTGCTGGCTCCTTGGGCGTCGGACCCATCTCCAGCCATATGGCCATTTTTGTGCCTGGCGCGGCGCCAAGTGGGAAAGGGTGGTTTTGAGGCTGAAGGCAGCATGAAAGCCTGCAGCCCCCAGGTCTGTGGGGCTACGCAAGCGGTTCCCAAAGAGCTTTAGAACAAGGCATAGTTTTCCCTGCTGGCTCCTTGGGCGTGGGACCCATCTCCAGCCATATGGCCATTTTTGTGCCTGGCGCGGCGCCAAGTGGGAAAGGGTGGTGTCGAGGCTGAAGGCAGCAGGAAAGCCTGCAGCCCCCAGGTGTGTGGGGCTACGCAAGCGGTTCCCAAAGAGCTTTAGAACAAGGCATATTTTTCCCAACTGCCTCTTTGGGCGTGGGACCCATCTCCAGCCATATGGCCATTTTTGTGCCTGGCGCGGCGCCAAGTGGGAAAGAGTGGTTTTGAGGCTGAAGGCAGCAGGAAAGCCTGCAGCCCCCAGGTCTGTGGGGATACGCAAGAGGTTCCCAAAGAGCTTTAGAACAAGGAATAATTTTCCCCGCTGGCTCTTTGGGCGTGGGACCCATTTCCAGCCATATGGCCATTTTTGTGCCTGGCGCGGCGCCAAGTGGGAAAGGGTGGTGTCGAGGCTGAAGGCAGCAGGAAAGCCAGCAGCCCCCAGGTCTGTGGGGCTACGCAAGCGGTTCCCAAAGAACTTTAGAACAAGGCATAGTTTTCCCTGCTGGCTCCTTGGGCGTGGGATCCATCTCCAGCCATATGGCCATTTTTGTGCCTGGCGCGGCGCCAAGTGGGAAAGGGTGGTTTTGAGGCTGAAGGCAGCAGGAAAGCCTGCAGCCCCCAGGTCTGTGGGGCTATGCAAGAGGTTCCCAAAGAGCTTTAGAAGAAGGCAATATTTTCCCTGATGGCTCTTTGGGCGTGGGACCCATTTCCAGCCGTATGGCCATTTTTGTGCCTGGCGAGGTGCCAAGTGGGAAAGGGTGGTTTTGAGGCTGAAGGCAGCAGGAAAGCCTGCAGCCCCCAGGTCTGTGGGGCTACGCAAGCGGTTCCCAAAGAGCTTTAGAACAAGGCATAGTTTTCCCTGCTGACTCTTTGGCCGTGGGACCCATCTCCAGCCGTATGGCCATCTTTGTGCCTGGCGCAGCGCCAAGTGGGAAAGGGTGGTTTTGAGGGTGAAGGCAGCAGGAAAGCCTGCAGCCCCCAGGTCTGTGGGGCTACGCAAGCGGTTCCCAAAGAGCTTTAGAAGAAGGCCTAGTTTTCCCTGCTGGCTCTTTGGGCGTGGGACCCATTTCCAGTCGTATGGCCATTATTGTGCGTGGCGCGGCGCCAAGTGGGAAAGGGTAGTTTTGAGGCTGAAAGCAGTAGGAAAGCCTGCAGCCCCCAGGTCTGTGGGGCTACGCAAGAGGTTCCCAAAGAGCTTTAGAACAAGGCCTAGTTTTCCCTGCTGGCTCCTTGGGCGTGGGACCCATCTCCAGCCATATGGCCATTTTTGTGCCTGGCGAGGTGCCAAGTGGGAAAGGGTGGTTTTGAGGCTGAAGGCAGCATGAAAGCCTGCAGCCCCCAGGTGTGTGGGGCTATGCAAGCGGTTCCCAAAGAGCTTTAGAACAAGGCATAGTTTTCCCTGCTGGGTCCTTGGGCGTGGGACCCATCTCCAGCCATATGGCCATTTTTGTGCCTGGCGCGGCGCCAAGTGGGAAAGGGTGGTGTCGAGGCTGAAGGCAGCAGGAAAGCCTGCAGCCCCCAGGTGTGTGGGGCTACGCAAGCGGTTCCCAAAGAGCTTTAGAACAAGGCATAATTTTCCCTGAAGGCTCTTTGGGCGTGGGACCCATCTCCAGCCATAGGGTATATTTGTGCCTGGCGCGGCGCCAAGTGGGAAAGAGTGGTTTTGAGTGTGAAGGCAGCAGGAAAGCCTGCAGCCCCCAGGTCTGTGGGGCTACGCAAGCGGTTCCCAAAGAGCTTTAGAACAAGGCATAGTTTTCCCAACTGCCTCTTTGGGCGTGGGACCCATCTCCAGCCATATGGCCATTTTTGTGCCTGGCGCGGCGCCAAGTGGGAAAGGGTGGTTTTGAGGCTGAAGGCAGCAGGAAAGCCTGCAGCCCCCAGGTCTGTGGGGCTACGCAAGAGGTTCCCAAAGAGCTTTAGAACAAGGAATAATTTTCCCTGCTGGCTCTTTGGGCGTGGGACCCATCTCCAGCCATATGGGCATTTTTGTGCCTGGAGCGACGCCAAGTGGGAAAGGGTGGTTTTGAGGTTGAAGGCAGCGGGAAAGCCTGCAGCCCCCGGGTCTGTGGGGCTATGCAAGCACTTCCCAAAGAGCTTTAGAACAAGGCATAGTTTTCCCTGCTGGCTCCTTGGGCGTGGGACCCATCTCCAGCCGTATGGGCATTTTTGTGCCTGGCGAGGTGCCAAGTGGGAAAGGGTGGTTTTGAGGCTGAAGGCAGCATGAAAGCCTGCAGCCCCCAGGTGTGTGGGGCTACGCAAGCGGTTCCCAAAGAGCTTTAGAACAAGGCATAGTTTTCCCTGCTGGCTCCTTGGGCGTGGGACCCATCTCCAGCCATATGGCCATTTTTGTGCCTGGCGCGGCGCCAAGTGGGAAAGGGTGGTTTTGAGGCTGAAGGCAGCAGGAAAGCCTGCAGCCCCCAGGTCTGTGGGGCTACGCAAGCGGTTCCCAAAGAGCTTTAGAACAAGGCATATTTTTCCCAACTGCCTCTTTGGGCGTGGGACCCATCTCCAGCCATATGGCCATTTTTGTGCCTGGCGCGGCGCCAAGTGGGAAAGGGTGGTTTTGAGGCTGAAGGCAGCAGGAAAGCCTGCAGCCCCCAGGTCTGTGGGGCTACGCAAGAGGTTCCCAAAGAGCTTTAGAACAAGGAATAATTTTCTCTGCTGGCTCTTTGGGCGTGGGACCCATTTCCAGCCATATGGCCATTTTTGTGCCTGGCGCGGCGCCAAGTGGGAAAGGGTGGTTTTGAGGCTGAAGGCAGCAGGAAAGCCTGCAGCCCCCAGGTCTGTGGGGCTACGCAAGCGGTTCCCAAAGAGCTTTAGAACAAGGCATAGTTTTCCCTGCTGGCTCCTTGGGCGTGGGATCCATCTCCAGCCATATGGCCATTTTTGTGCCTGGCGCGGCGCCAAGTGGGAAAGGGTGGTTTTGAGGCTGAAGGCAGCAGGAAAGCCTGCAGCCCCCAGGTCTGTGGGGCTACGCAAGAGGTTCCCAAAGAGCTTTAGAAGAAGGCAATATTTTCCCTGATGGCTCTTTGGCCGTGGGACCCATTTCCAGCCGTATGGCCATTTTTGTGCCTGGCGAGGTGCCAAGTGGGAAAGGGTGGTTTTGAGGGTGAAGGCAGCAGGAAAGCCTGCAGCCCCCAGGTCTGTGGGGCTACGCAAGCGGTTCCCAAAGAGCTTTAGAACAAGGCATAGTTTTCCCTGCTGGCTCTTTGGCCGTGGGACCCATCTCCAGCCGTATGGCCATCTTTGTGCCTGGCGCGGCGCCAAGTGGGAAAGGGTGGTTTTGAGGCTGAAGGCAGCAGGAAAGCCTGCAGCCCCCAGGTGTGTGGGGCTACGCAAGCGGTTCCCAAAGAGCTTTAGAACAAGGCATAATTTTCCCTGAAGGCTCTTTGGGCGTGGGACCCATCTCCAGCCATAGGGTATATTTGTGCCTGGCGCGGCGCCAAGTGGGAAAGAGTGGTTTTGAGTGTGAAGGCAGCAGGAAAGCCTGCAGCCCCCAGGTCTGTGGGGCTACGCAAGCGGTTCCCAAAGAGCTTTAGAAGAAGGCCTGGTTTTCCCTGCTGGCTCTTTGGGCGTGGGACCCATTTCCAGTCGTATGGCCATTATTGTGCGTGGCGCGGCGCCAAGTGGGAAAGGGTAGTTTTGAGGCTGAAAGCAGTAGGAAAGCCTGCAGCCCCCAGGTCTGTGGGGCTACGCAAGAGGTTCCCAAAGAGCTTTAGAACAAGGCCTAGTTTTCCCTGCTGGCTCCTTGGGCGTGGGACCCATCTCCAGCCATATGGCCATTTTTGTGCCTGGCGCGGCGCCAAGTGGGAAAGGGTGGTTTTGAGGCTGAAGGCAGCATGAAAGCCTGCAGCCCCCAGGTGTGTGGGGCTACGCAAGCGGTTCCCAAAGAGCTTTAGAACAAGGCATAATTTTCCCTGAAGGCTCTTTGGGCGTGGGACCCATCTCCAGCCATAGGGTATATTTGTGCCTGGCGCGGCGCCAAGTGGGAAAGAGTGGTTTTGAGGCTGAAGGCAGCAGGAAAGCCTGCAGCCCGCAGGTCTGTGGGGCTACGCAAGCGGTTCCCAAAGAGCTTTAGAAGAAGGCCTAGTTTTCCCTGCTGGCTCTTTGGGCGTGGGACCCATTTCCAGTCGTATGGCCATTATTGTGCGTGGCGCGGCGCCAAGTGGGAAAGGGTAGTTTTGAGGCTGAAAGCAGTAGGAAAGCCTGCAGCCCCCAGGTCTGTGGGGCTACGCAAGAGGTTCCCAAAGAGCTTTAGAACAAGGCATAGTTTTCCCTGCTGGCTCCTTGGGCGTGGGACCCATCTCCAGCCATATGGCCATTTTTGTGCCTGGCGCGGCGCCAAGTGGGAAAGGGTGGTTTTGAGGCTGAAGGCAGCAGGAAAGCCTGCAGCCCCCAGGTCTGTGGGGCTACGCAAGCGGTTCCCAAAGAGCTTTAGAACAAGGCATAATTTTCCCTGAAGGCTCTTTGGGCGTGGGACCCATCTCCAGCCATAGGGTATATTTGTGCCTGGCGCGGCGCCAAGTGGGAAAGAGTGGTTTTGAGTGTGAAGGCAGCAGGAAAGCCTGCAGCCCCCAGGTCTGTGGGGCTACGCAAGCGGTTCCCAAAGAGCTTTAGAAGAAGGCCTAGTTTTCCCTGCTGGCTCTTTGGGCGTGGGACCCATTTCCAGTCGTATGGCCATTATTGTGCGTGGCGCGGCGCCAAGTGGGAAAGGGTAGTTTTGAGGCTGAAAGCAGTAGGAAAGCCTGCAGCCCCCAGGTCTGTGGGGCTACGCAAGAGGTTCCCAAAGAGCTTTAGAACAAGGCCTAGTTTTCCCTGCTGGCTCCTTGGGCGTGGGACCCATCTCCAGCCATATGGCCATTTTTGTGCCTGGCGAGGTGCCAAGTGGGAAAGGGTGGTTTTGAGGCTGAAGGCAGCATGAAAGCCTGCAGCCCCCAGGTCTGTGGGGCTACGCAAGCGGTTCCCAAAGAGCTTTAGAACAAGGCATAGTTTTCCCTGCTGGCTCCTTGGGCGTGGGACCCATCTCCAGCCATATGGCCATTTTTGTGCCTGGCGCGGCGCCAAGTGGGAAAGGGTGGTGTCGAGGCTGAAGGCAGCAGGAAAGCCTGCAGCCCCCAGGTCTGTGGGGCTACGCAAGCAATTCCCAAAGAGCTTCAGAACAAGGCATAGTTTTCCCTGCTGGCTCTTTGGGCGTGGGACCCATCTCCAGCCATATGGCCATTTTTGTGCCTGGCGCGGCGCCAAGTGGGAAAGGGTGGTTTTGAGGGTGAAGGCAGCAGGAAAGCCTGCAGCCCCCAGGTCTGTGGGGCTACGCAAGCGGTTCCCAAAGAGCTTTAGAACAAGGCATATTTTTCCCAACTGCCTCTTTGGGTGTGGGACCCATCTCCAGCCATATGGCCATTTTTGTGCCTGGCGCGGCGCCAAGTGGGAAAGGGTGGTTTTGAGGCTGAAGGCAGCAGGAAAGCCTGCAGCCCCCAGGTGTGTGGGGCTACGCAAGAGGTTCCCAAAGAGCTTTAGAACAAGGCATAATTTTCCCTGCTGGCTCCTTGGGCGTGGGACCCATTTCCAGCCGTATGGCCTTTTTTGTGCCTGGGGCGGCGCCAAGTGGGAAAGGGTGGTTTTGAGGGTGAAGGCAGCAGGAAAGCCTGCAGCCCCCAGGTCTGTGGGGCTACGCAAGCGGTTCCCAAAGAGCTTTAGAACAAGGTATAGTTTTCCCTGCTGGCTCCTTGGGCGGGGGAACCATCTCCAGCCATATGGGCATTTTTGTGTCTGGCACGGCGCCAAGTGGGAAAGGGTGGTTTTGAGGGTGAAGGCAGCAGGAAAGCCTGCAGCCCCCAGGTCTGTGGGGCTACGCAAGCGGTTCCCAAAGAGCTTTAGAACAAGGCATAGTTTTCCCTGCTGGCTCCTTGGTGGTGGGACCCATCTCCAGCCATATGGCCATTTCTTTTGCCTGGCGCGGCGCCAAGTGGGAAAGGGTGGTGTCGAGGCTGAAGGCAGCAGGAAAGCCTGCAGCCGCCAAGTCTGTGGGGCTATGCAAGCGGTTCCCAAAGAGCTTTAGAACAAGGCATATTTTTCCCAACTGCCTCTTTGGGTGTGGGACCCATCTCCAGCCATATGGCCATTTTTGTGCCTGGCGCGGCGCCAAGTGGGAAAGGGTGGTTTTGAGGCTGAAGGCAGCAGGAAAGCCTGCAGACCCCAGGTCTGTGGGCTACGCAAGAGGTTCCCAAAGAGCTTTAGAACAAGGCATAATTTTCCCTGCTGGCTCCTTGGGCGTGGGACCCATTTCCAGCCGTATGGCCTTTTTTGTGCCTGGCGCGGCGCCAAGTGGGAAAGGGTGGTTTTGAGGCTGAAGGCAGCAGGAAAGCCTGCAGCCCCCAGGTGTGTGGGGCTACGCAAGCGGTTCCCAAAGAGCTTTAGAACAAGGCATAGTTTTCCCTGCTGGCTCCTTGGGCGGGGGAACCATCTCCAGCCATATGGGCATTTTTGTGTCTGGCACGGCGCCAATTGGGAAAGGGTGGTTTTGAGGCTGAAGGCAGCAGGAAAGCCTGCAGCCCCCGGGTCTGTGGGGCTATGCAAGCACTTCCCAAAGAGCTTTAGAACAAGGCATAGTTTTCCCTGCAGGCTCCTTGGGCGTGGGACCTATCTCCAGCCATATAGCCATTTTTGTGCCTGGCGCGGCGCCAAGTGGGAAAGGGTGGTTTTGAGGCTGAAGGCAGCGGGAAAGCCTGCAGCCCCCAGGTGTTTGGGGCTACACAAGCGGTTCCCAAAGAGCTTTAGAACAAGGCCTAGTTTTCCCTGCTGGCTCTTTGGGCGTGGGACCCATTTCCATACGTATGGCCATTATTGTGCGTGGCGCGGCGCCAAGTGGGAAAGGATAGTGTTGAGGCTGAAAGCAGTAGGAAAGCCTGCAGCCCCCAGGTCTGTGGGGCTACGCAAGAGGTTCCCAAAGAGCTTTAGAACAAGGCATAGTTTTCCCTGCTTGCTCCTTGGGCGTGGGACCCATCTCCAGCCATATGGCCATTTTTGTGCCTGGCGAGGTGCCAAGTGGGAAAGGGTGGTTTTGAGGCTGAAGGCAGCATGAAAGCCTGCAGCCCCCAGGTCTGTGGGGCTACGCAAGCGGTTCCCAAAGAGCTTTAGAACAAGGCATAGTTTTCCCTGCTGGCTCCTTGGGCGTGGGACCCATCTCCAGCCATATGGCCATTTTTGTGCCTGGCGCGGCGCCAAGTGGGAAAGGGTGGTTTTGAGGCTGAAGGCAGCAGGAAAGCCTGCAGCCCCCAGGTCTGTGGGGCTACGCAAGCGGTTCCCAAAGAGCTTTAGAACAAGGCATAGTTTTCCCTGCTAGCTCCTTGGGCATGAAACCCCTCTCCAGCCATATGGCCATTTTTGTGCCTGGCGCGGCGCCAAGTGGGAAAGGGTGGTTTTGAGGCTGAAGGCAGCAGGAAAGCCTGCAGCCCCCAGGTCTGTGGGGCTACACAAGAGGTTCCCAAAGAGCTTTAGAACAAGGCATAATTTTCCCTGCTGGCTCTTTGGGCGAGGGACCCATTTCCAGCCGTATGGCCATTTTTGTGCCTGGCGCGGCGCCAAGTGGGAAAGGGTGGTTTTGAGGCTGAAGGCAGCAGGAAAGCCTGCAGACCCCAGGTCTGTGGGGCTACGCAAGCGGTTCCCAAAGAGCTTTAGAACAAGGCATAGTTTTCCCTGCTGGCTCCTTGGGCGTGGGACCCATCTCCAGCCATATGGCCATTTTTGTGCCTGGCGCGGCCGCAAGTGGGAAAGGGTGGTGTCGAGGCTGAAGGCAGCAGGAAAGCCTGCAGCCCCCGGGTCTGTGGGGCTACGCAAGCGGTTCCCAAAGAGCTTTAGAACAAGGCATAGTTTTGCCTGCTGGCTCTTTGGGCGGGGGACCCATCTCCAGCCATATGGCCATTTTTGTGCCTGGCGCGGCGCCAAGTGGGAAAGGGTGGTGTCGAGGCTGAAGGCAGCAGGAAAGCCTGCAGCCCCCAGGTCTGTGGGGCTACGCAAGCGGTTCCCAAAGAGCTTTCGAACAAGACATAGTTTTCCCTGCTGGCTCTTTGGGCGGGGGACCCATCTCCAGCCATATGGGCATTTTTGTGCCGGGCACGGCGCCAATTGGGAAAGGGTGGTGTCAAGGCTGAAGGCAGCAGGAAAGCCTGCAGCCCCCGGGTCTGTGGGGCCATGCAAGCACTTCCCAAAGAGCTTTAGAACAAGGCATAGTTTTCCCTGCTGGCTCCTTGGGCGGGGGACCCATCTCCAGCCATATGGCCATTTTTGTGCCTGGCGAGGTGCCCAGTGGGAAAGGGTGGTTTTGAGGCTGAAGGCAGCAGGAAAGCCTGCAGCCCCCAGGTGTGTGGGGCTACGCAAGCGGTTCCCAAAGAGCTTTAGAACAAGGCATAGTTTTCCCTGCTGGCTCCTTGGGCGTGGGACCCATCTCCAGCCGTATGGCCATCTTTGTGCCTGGCGCGGCGCCAAGTGGGAAAGGGTGGTTTTCAGGCTGAAGGCAGCAGGAAAGCCTGCAGCCCCCAGGTGTGTGGGGCTACGCAAGCGGTTCCCAAAGAGCTTTAGAACAAGGCATAATTTTCCCTGAAGGCTCTTTTGGCGTGGGACCCATCTCCAGCCATATGGCCATTTTTGTGCCTGGCGCAGCGCCAAGTGGGAAAGGGTGGTTTTGAGGCTGAAGGCAGCGGGAAAGCCTGCAGCCCCCAGGTGTTTGGGGCTACACAAGCGGTTCCCAAAGAGCTTTAGAACAAGGCCTAGTTTTCCCTGCTGGCTCTTTTGGCGTGGGACCCATCTCCAGCCATATGGCCATTTTTGTGCCTGGCGCGGCGCCAAGTGGGAAAGGGTAGTTTTGAGGCTGAAAGCAGTAGGAAAGCCTGCAGCCCCCAGGTCTGTGGGGCTACGCAAGAGGTTCCCAAAGAGCTTTAGAACAAGGCCTAGTTTTCCCTGCTGGCTCCTTGGGCGGGGGACCCATCTCCAGCCATATGGCCATTTTCATTCATATTCACAAGTCCATGGGCCCTGATGGGATGCACCCGAGAGTGCTGAGGGAGCTGGCAGAAGTCATTGCTGGGCCGCTCTCCATCATCTTTGAAAAGTCCTGGAGAACAGGCGAGGTGCCTGGGGACTGGAGGAAAGCCAATGTCACTCCAGTCTTCAAGAAAGGCAAGAAGGAGGAGCCGGGGAACTACAGGCCGGTCAGCCTCACCTCCATCCCTGGAAAGATGATGGAACAGCTCGTTCTGGGTGTCATCTCAAGGCACGTGGAGGAAAGGAAAGCTATCAGAAGTACTCAGCATGGATTCACCAAGGGGAAATCATGTCTGACTAATCTGATAGCCTTCTACGATGGCATGACTAGATGGATAGATGAGGGGAGGGCGGTAGATGTGGTCTACCTTGACTTAAGCAAGGCGTTTGACACGGTCTCCCACAGCATCCTCATAGGGAAGCTTAGGAAGTGTGGGTTAGATGAATGGACAGTGGGGTGGATAGAAAACTGGTTGAAAGATAGAGCTCAGAGGGTTGTGATTAGGGGCACAGAGTCTAGTTGGAGGTCAGTGACGAGTGGTGTTCCCCAGGGTCAGTACTGGGTCCAGTCCTCTTCAACATATTCATCAATGACCTGGATGAGGGGATAGAGTGCGCCCTCAGCAAGTTTGCTGATGACACCAAGCTGGGTGGGGTGGCTGACACACCGGAAGGCTGTGCCGCCATACAGAGAGACCTGGACAGGTTGGAGAGTTGGGCAGAGAGGAACCTTATGAAGTTCAACAAGGGCAAGTGTAGGGTGCTGCACCTGGGAAGGAACAACCCCATGCACCAGTACAGGTTGGGGGCAGACCTGCTGGAGAGCAGCTCAGCTGAAAGAGACCTGGGAGTCCTGGTGGACAACAGGATGACCATGAGTCAGCAATGTGCCCTTGTGGCCAAGAAGGCCAATGGCATCCTGGGATGCATCAAGAAGAGCGTGGCCAGCAGGTCGAGGGAGGTCATCCTCCCCCTCTACTCTGCCTTGGTGAGGCCGCACCTGGAGTACTGTGTCCAGTTCTGGGCTCCCCGGTTCAAGAGGGACAGGGAACTGCTGGAAAGGGTCCAGCAGAGGGCTACAAAGATGATTGGGGGACTGGAACACCTCTCTTATGAGGAAAGGCTGAGGGATTTGGGTCTCTTCAGTCTGGAAAAAAGACGGCTGAGGGGTGACCTTATCAACGCTTATAAATACTTAAAGGGTGGGTGTCAGGAGGATGGGGCCAGGCTCTTTTCAGTGGTGCCCGGGGACAGGACAAGAGGCAATGGGCACAAACTTGAACATAGGAAGTTCCACCTAAACATGAGGAGGAACTTCTTTACCCTGAGGGTGACAGAGCACTGGAACAGGCTGCCCAGAGAGGTGGTGGAGTCTCCAACTCTGGAGACATTCAAAACCCGCCTGGACATGTTCCTGTGTAACCTGCTCTAGGTGACCCTGCTCTGGCAGGGGGGTTGGACTAGATGATCTCCAGAGGTCCCTTCCAACCCTATGATTCTATGATTCTATGATTTTTGTGCCTGGCGAGGTGCCAAGTGGGAAAGGGTGGTTTTGAGGCTGAAGGCAGCATGAAAGCCTGCAGCCCCCAGGTCTGTGGGGCTACGCAAGCGGTTCCCAAAGAGCTTTAGAACAAGGCATATTTTTCCCTGCTGGCTCCTTGGGCGTCGGACCCATCTCCAGCCATATGGCCATTTTTGTGCCTGGCGCGGCGCCAAGTGGGAAAGGGTGGTTTTGAGGCTGAAGGCAGCATGAAAGCCTGCAGCCCCCAGGTGTGTGGGGCTACGCAAGCGGTTCCCAAAGAGCTTTAGAACAAGGCATAGTTTTCCCTGCTGGCTCCTTGGGCGTGGGACCCATCTCCAGCCATATGGCCATTTTTGTGCCTGGCGCGGCGCCAAGTGGGAAAGGGTGGTGTCGAGGCTGAAGGCAGCAGGAAAGCCTGCAGCCCCCAGGTGTGTGGGGCTACGCAAGCGGTTCCCAAAGAGCTTTAGAACAAGGCATATTTTTCCCAACTGCCTCTTTGGGCGTGGGACCCATCTCCAGCCATATGGCCATTTTTGTGCCTGGCGCGGCGCCAAGTGGGAAAGAGTGGTTTTGAGGCTGAAGGCAGCAGGAAAGCCTGCAGCCCCCAGGTCTGTGGGGATACGCAAGAGGTTCCCAAAGAGCTTTAGAACAAGGAATAATTTTCCCCGCTGGCTCTTTGGGCGTGGGACCCATTTCCAGCCATATGGCCATTTTTGTGCCTGGCGCGGCGCCAAGTGGGAAAGGGTGGTGTCGAGGCTGAAGGCAGCAGGAAAGCCAGCAGCCCCCAGGTCTGTGGGGCTACGCAAGCGGTTCCCAAAGAACTTTAGAACAAGGCATAGTTTTCCCTGCTGGCTCCTTGGGCGTGGGATCCATCTCCAGCCATATGGCCATTTTTGTGCCTGGCGCGGCGCCAAGTGGGAAAGGGTGGTTTTGAGGCTGAAGGCAGCAGGAAAGCCTGCAGCCCCCAGGTCTGTGGGGCTATGCAAGAGGTTCCCAAAGAGCTTTAGAAGAAGGCAATATTTTCCCTGATGGCTCTTTGGGCGTGGGACCCATTTCCAGCCGTATGGCCATTTTTGTGCCTGGCGAGGTGCCAAGTGGGAAAGGGTGGTTTTGAGGCTGAAGGCAGCAGGAAAGCCTGCAGCCCCCAGGTCTGTGGGGCTACGCAAGCGGTTCCCAAAGAGCTTTAGAACAAGGCATAGTTTTCCCTGCTGACTCTTTGGCCGTGGGACCCATCTCCAGCCGTATGGCCATCTTTGTGCCTGGCGCAGCGCCAAGTGGGAAAGGGTGGTTTTGAGGGTGAAGGCAGCAGGAAAGCCTGCAGCCCCCAGGTCTGTGGGGCTACGCAAGCGGTTCCCAAAGAGCTTTAGAAGAAGGCCTAGTTTTCCCTGCTGGCTCTTTGGGCGTGGGACCCATTTCCAGTCGTATGGCCATTATTGTGCGTGGCGCGGCGCCAAGTGGGAAAGGGTAGTTTTGAGGCTGAAAGCAGTAGGAAAGCCTGCAGCCCCCAGGTCTGTGGGGCTACGCAAGAGGTTCCCAAAGAGCTTTAGAACAAGGCCTAGTTTTCCCTGCTGGCTCCTTGGGCGTGGGACCCATCTCCAGCCATATGGCCATTTTTGTGCCTGGCGAGGTGCCAAGTGGGAAAGGGTGGTTTTGAGGCTGAAGGCAGCATGAAAGCCTGCAGCCCCCAGGTGTGTGGGGCTATGCAAGCGGTTCCCAAAGAGCTTTAGAACAAGGCATAGTTTTCCCTGCTGGCTCCTTGGGCGTGGGACCCATCTCCAGCCATATGGCCATTTTTGTGCCTGGCGCGGCGCCAAGTGGGAAAGGGTGGTGTCGAGGCTGAAGGCAGCAGGAAAGCCTGCAGCCCCCAGGTGTGTGGGGCTACGCAAGCGGTTCCCAAAGAGCTTTAGAACAAGGCATAATTTTCCCTGAAGGCTCTTTGGGCGTGGGACCCATCTCCAGCCATAGGGTATATTTGTGCCTGGCGCGGCGCCAAGTGGGAAAGAGTGGTTTTGAGTGTGAAGGCAGCAGGAAAGCCTGCAGCCCCCAGGTCTGTGGGGCTACGCAAGCGGTTCCCAAAGAGCTTTAGAACAAGGCATAGTTTTCCCAACTGCCTCTTTGGGCGTGGGACCCATCTCCAGCCATATGGCCATTTTTGTGCCTGGCGCGGCGCCAAGTGGGAAAGGGTGGTTTTGAGGCTGAAGGCAGCAGGAAAGCCTGCAGCCCCCAGGTCTGTGGGGCTACGCAAGAGGTTCCCAAAGAGCTTTAGAACAAGGAATAATTTTCCCTGCTGGCTCTTTGGGCGTGGGACCCATCTCCAGCCATATGGGCATTTTTGTGCCTGGAGCGACGCCAAGTGGGAAAGGGTGGTTTTGAGGTTGAAGGCAGCGGGAAAGCCTGCAGCCCCCAGGTGTTTGGGGCTACACAAGCGGTTCCCAAAGAGCTTTAGAACAAGGCATAGTTTTCCCTGCTGGCTCTTTGGGCGTGGGACCCATTTCCAGACGTATGGCCATTATTGTGCGTGGCGCGGCGCCAAGTGGGAAAGGGTAGTTTTGAGGCTGAAAGCAGTAGGAAAGCCTGCAGCCCCCAGGTCTGTGGGGCTACGCAAGAGGTTCCCAAAGAGCTTTAGAACAAGGCATAATTTTCCCTGGTGGCTCTTTGGGCGTGGGACCCATTTCCAGCCATATGGCCATTTTTCTGCCTGGCGCGGCGCCAAGTGGGAAAGGGTTGTTTTGAGGGTGAAGGCAGCAGGAAAGCCTGCAGCCCCCAGGTCTGTGGGGCTACGCAAGCGGTTCCCAAAGAGCTTTAGAACAAGGTATAGTTTTCCCTGCTGGCTCCTTGGGCGGGGGACCCATCTCCAGCCATATGGCCATTTTTGTGCCTGGCGAGGTGCCAAGTGGGAAAGGGTGGTGTCGAGGCTGAAGGCAGCATGAAAGCCTGCAGCCCCCAGGTCTGTGGGGCTACGCAAGCGGTTCCCAAAGAGCTTTAGAACAAGGCATAGTTTTCCCTGCTGGCTCCTTGGGCGGGGGACCCATCTCCAGCCGTATGGCCATCTTTGTGCCTGGCGCGACGCCAAGTGGGAAAGGGTGGTTTTCAGGCTGAAGGCAGCAGGAAAGCCTGCAGCCCCCAGGTCTGTGGGGCTACGCAAGTGGTTCCCAAAGAGCTTTAGAACAAGGCATAATTTTCCCTGAAGGTTCTTTTGGCGTGGGACCCATCTCCAGCCATAGGGTATATTTGTGCCTGGCGCGGCGCCAAGTGGGAAAGGGTGGTTTTGAGGCTGAAGGCAGCAGGAAAGCCTGCAGCCCCCAGGTCTGTGGGGCTACGCAAGAGGTTCCCAAAGAGCTTTAGAACAAGGCCTAGTTTTCCCTGCTGGCTCCTTGGGCGGGGGACCCATCTCCAGCCATATGGCCATTTTCATTCATATTCACAAGTCCATGGGCCCTGATGGGATGCACCCGAGAGTGCTGAGCGAGCTGGCAGAAGTCATTGCTGGGCCGCTCTCCATCATCTTTGAAAAGTCCTGGAGAACAGGCGAGGTGCCTGGGGACTGGAGGAAAGCCAATGTCACTCCAGTCTTCAAGAAAGGCAAGAAGGAGGAGCCGGGGAACTACAGGCCGGTCAGCCTCACCTCCATCCCTGGAAAGATGATGGAACAGCTCGTTCTGGGTGTCATCTCAAGGCACGTGGAGGAAAGGAAAGCTATCAGAAGTACTCAGCATGGATTCACCAAGGGGAAATCATGTCTGACTAATCTGATAGCCTTCTACGATGGCATGACTAGATGGATAGATGAGGGGAGGGCGGTAGATGTGGTCTACCTTGACTTAAGCAAGGCGTTTGACACGGTCTCCCACAGCATCCTCATAGGGAAGCTTAGGAAGTGTGGGTTAGATGAATGGACAGTGGGGTGGATAGAAAACTGGTTGAAAGATAGAGCTCAGAGGGTTGTGATTAGGGGCACAGAGTCTAGTTGGAGGTCAGTGACGAGTGGTGTTCCCCAGGGTCAGTACTGGGTCCAGTCCTCTTCAACATATTCATCAATGACCTGGATGAGGGGATAGAGTGCGCCCTCAGCAAGTTTGCTGATGACACCAAGCTGGGTGGGGTGGCTGACACACCGGAAGGCTGTGCCGCCATACAGAGAGACCTGGACAGGTTGGAGAGTTGGGCAGAGAGGAACCTTATGAAGTTCAACAAGGGCAAGTGTAGGGTGCTGCACCTGGGAAGGAACAACCCCATGCACCAGTACAGGTTGGGGGCAGACCTGCTGGAGAGCAGCTCAGCTGAAAGAGACCTGGGAGTCCTGGTGGACAACAGGATGACCATGAGTCAGCAATGTGCCCTTGTGGCCAAGAAGGCCAATGGCATCCTGGGATGCATCAAGAAGAGCGTGGCCAGCAGGTCGAGGGAGGTCATCCTCCCCCTCTACTCTGCCTTGGTGAGGCCGCACCTGGAGTACTGTGTCCAGTTCTGGGCTCCCCGGTTCAAGAGGGACAGGGAACTGCTGGAAAGGGTCCAGCAGAGGGCTACAAAGATGATTGGGGGACTGGAACACCTCTCTTATGAGGAAAGGCTGAGGGATTTGGGTCTCTTCAGTCTGGAAAAAAGACGGCTGAGGGGTGACCTTATCAACGCTTATAAATACTTAAAGGGTGGGTGTCAGGAGGATGGGGCCAGGCTCTTTTCAGTGGTGCCCGGGGACAGGACAAGAGGCAATGGGCACAAACTTGAACATAGGAAGTTCCACCTAAACATGAGGAGGAACTTCTTTACCCTGAGGGTGACAGAGCACTGGAACAGGCTGCCCAGAGAGGTGGTGGAGTCTCCAACTCTGGAGACATTCAAAACCCGCCTGGACATGTTCCTGTGTAACCTGCTCTAGGTGACCCTGCTCTGGCAGGGGGGTTGGACTAGATGATCTCCAGAGGTCCCTTCCAACCCTATGATTCTATGATTCTATGATTTTTGTGCCTGGCGAGGTGCCAAGTGGGAAAGGGTGGTTTTGAGGCTGAAGGCAGCATGAAAGCCTGCAGCCCCCAGGTCTGTGGGGCTACGCAAGCGGTTCCCAAAGAGCTTTAGAACAAGGCATATTTTTCCCTGCTGGCTCCTTGGGCGTCGGACCCATCTCCAGCCATATGGCCATTTTTGTGCCTGGCGCGGCGCCAAGTGGGAAAGGGTGGTGTCGAAGCTGAAGGCAGCAGGAAAGCCCGCAGCCCCCAGGTCTGTGGGGCTACGCAAGCGGTTCCCAAAGAGCTTTAGAACAAGGCATATTTTTCCCAACTGCCTCTTTGGGCGTGGGACCCATCTCCAGCCATATGGCCATTTTTGTGCCTGGCGAGGTGCCCAGTGGGAAAGGGTGGTTTTGAGGCTGAAGGCAGCATGAAAGCCTGCAGCCCCCAGGTCTGTGGGGCTATGCAAGCACTTCCCAAAGAGCTTTAGAACAAGGCATAGTTTTCCCTGCTGGCTCTTCGGCCGTGGGACCCATCTCCAGTCATATGGCCATTTTTGTGCCTGGCGAGGTGCCCAGTGGGAAAGGGTGGTTTTGAGGCTGAAGGCAGCATGAAAGCCTGCAGCCCCCAGGTCTGTGGGGCTACGCAAGCGGTTCCCAAAGAGCTTTAGAACAAGGCATAGTTTTCCCTGCTGGCTCCTTGGGCGTGAGACCCATCTCCAGCCATATGGCCATTTTTGTGCCTGGCGCGGCGCCAAGTGGGAAAGGGTGGTGTCGAGGCTGAAGGCAGCAGGAAAGCCTGCAGCCCCCAGGTCTGTGGGGCTACGCAAGAGGTTCCCAAAGAGCTTTAGAACAAGGCATAGTTTTCCCTGGTGGCTCTTTGGGCGTGGGACCCATCTCCAGCCATATGGCCATTTTTGTGCCTGGCGCGGCGCCAAGTGGGAAAGGGTGGTGTCGAGGCTGAAGGCAGCAGGAAAGCCTGCAGCCCCCAGGTCTGTGGGGCTATGCAAGCGGTTCCCAAAGAGCTTTAGAACAAGGCATAGTTTTCCCCACTGCCTCTTTGGCCGTGGGACCCATCTCCAGCCATATGGGCATTTTTGTGCCTGGCACGGCGCCAAGTGGGAAAGGGTGGTTTTGAGGCTGAAGGCAGCAGGAAAGCCTGCAGCCCCCAGGTCTGTGGGGCTACACAAGAGGTTCCCAAAGAGCTTTAGAACAAGGCATAATTTTCCCTGCTGGCTCTTTGGGCGAGGGACCCATTTCCAGCCGTATGGCCATTTTTGTGCCTGGCGCGGCGCCAAGTGGGAAAGGGTGGTTTTGAGGGTGAAGGCAGCAGGAAAGCCTGCAGACCCCAGGTCTGTGGGGCTACGCAAGCGGTTCCCAAAGAGCTTTAGAACAAGGCATAGTTTTCCCTGCTGGCTCCTTGGGCGTGGGACCCATCTCCAGCCGTATGGGCATTTTTGTGCCTGGCACGGCGCCAATTGGGAAAGGGTGGTGTCAAGGCTGAAGGCAGCAGGAAAGCCTGCAGCCCCCGGGTCTGTGGGGCCATGCAAGCGGTTCCCAAAGAGCTTTCGAACAAGGCATAGTTTTCCCTGCTGGCTCCTTGGGTGGGGAACCCATCTACAGCCGTATGGCCATTTTTGTGCGTGGCGCAGCGCGAAGTGGGAAAGGGTGGTGTCGAGGCTGAAGGCAGCAGGAAAGCCTGCAGCCCCCAGGTCTGTGGGGCTACGCAAGCGGTTCCCAAAGAGCTTTAGAACAAGGCATAATTTGCCCTGCTGGCTCTTTGGGCGAGGAACCCATCTCCAGCCATATGGCCATTTTTGTGCCTGGCGCGGCGCCAAGTGGGAAAGGGTGGTTTTGAGGCTGAAGGCAGCAGGAAAGCCTGCAGACCCCGGGTCTGTGGGTCTATGCAAGCACTTCCCAAAGAGCTTTAGAACAAGGCAGAGTTTTCCCTGCAGGCTCCTTGGGCGTGGGACCCATCTCCAGCCATATGGGCATTTTTGTGCCTGGCACGGCGCCAAGTGGGAAAGGGTGGTTTTGAGGCTGAAGGCAGCAGGAAAGCCTGCAGCCCCCAGGTCTGTGGGGCTACACAAGAGGTTCCCAAAGAGCTTTAGAACAAGGCATAATTTTCCCTGCTGGCTCTTTGGGCGAGGGACCCATTTCCAGCCGTATGGCCATTTTTGTGCCTGGCGCGGCGCCAAGTGGGAAAGGGTGGTTTTGAGGGTGAAGGCAGCAGGAAAGCCTGCAGACCCCAGGTCTGTGGGGCTACGCAAGCGGTTCCCAAAGAGCTTTAGAACAAGGCATAGTTTTCCCTGCTGGCTCCTTGGGCGTGGGACCCATCTCCAGCCGTATGGGCATTTTTGTGCCTGGCACGGCGCCAATTGGGAAAGGGTGGTGTCAAGGCTGAAGGCAGCAGGAAAGCCTGCAGCCCCCGGGTCTGTGGGGCCATGCAAGCGGTTCCCAAAGAGCTTTCGAACAAGGCATAGTTTTCCCTGCTGGCTCCTTGGGTGGGGAACCCATCTACAGCCGTATGGCCATTTTTGTGCGTGGCGCAGCGCGAAGTGGGAAAGGGTGGTGTCGAGGCTGAAGGCAGCAGGAAAGCCTGCAGCCCCCAGGTCTGTGGGGCTACGCAAGCGGTTCCCAAAGAGCTTTAGAACAAGGCATAATTTGCCCTGCTGGCTCTTTGGGCGAGGAACCCATCTCCAGCCATATGGCCATTTTTGTGCCTGGCGCGGCGCCAAGTGGGAAAGGGTGGTTTTGAGGCTGAAGGCAGCAGGAAAGCCTGCAGACCCCGGGTCTGTGGGTCTATGCAAGCACTTCCCAAAGAGCTTTAGAACAAGGCAGAGTTTTCCCTGCAGGCTCCTTGGGCGTGGGACCCATCTCCAGCCATATGGCCATTTTTGTGCGTGGCGCGGCGCCAAGTGGGAAAGGGTAGTTTTGAGGCTGAAAGCAGTAGGAAAGCCTGCAGCCCCCAGGTCTGTGGGGCTACTCAAGAGGTTCCCAAAGAGCTTTAGAACAAGGCATAGTTTTCCCTGCAGGCTCCTTGGGCTTGGGACCCATCTCCAGACATATGGCCATTTTTGTGCCTGGCACGGCGCCAATTGGGAAAGGGTGGTTTTGAGGGTGAAGGCAGCAGGAAAGCCTGCAGACCCCAGGTCTGTGGGGCTACGCAAGCGGTTCCCAAAGAGCTTTAGAACAAGGCATAGTTTTCCCTGCTGGCTCCTTGGGCGTGGGACCCATCTCCAGCCATATGGCCATTTTTGTGCCTGGTGAGGTGCCCAGTGGGAAAGGGTGGTTTTGAGGCTGAAGGCAGCATGAAAGCCTGCAGACCCCAGGTGTGTGGGGCTACGCAAGCGGTTCCCAAAGAGCTTTAGAACAAGGCATAGTTTTCCCTGCTGGCTCCTTGGGCGTGGGACCCATCTCCAGCCGTATGGCCATTTTTGTGCCTGGCGCGGCGCCAAGTGGGAAAGGGTGGTTTTGAGGCTGAAGGCAGCAGGAAAGCCTGCAGACCCCAGGTCTGTGGGGCTACGCAAGAGGTTCCCAAAGAGCTTTAGAACAAGGCATAGTTTTCCCTGCAGGCTCCTTGGGCGTGGGACCCATCTCCAGCCATATGGCCATTTTTGTGCCTGGTGAGGTGCCCAGTGGGAAAGGGTGGTTTTGAGGCTGAAGGCAGCATGAAAGCCTGCAGCCCCCAGGTCTGTGGGGCTACGCAAGCACTTCCCAAAGAGCTTTAGAACAAGGCATAGTTTTCCCTGGTGGCTCTTTGGGTGGGGAACCCATCTACAGCCGTATGGCCATTTTAGTGCCTGGCGCGGCGCCAAGTGGGAAAGGGTGGTGTCGAGGCTGGAGGCAGCAGGAAAGCCTGCAGCCCCCAGGTCTGTGGGGCTACGCAAGCGGTTCCCAAAGAGCTTTAGAACAAGACATAGTTTTCCCTGCTGGCTCTTTGGGCGTGGGACCCATCTCCAGCCATATGGGCATTTTTGTGCCTGGCACGGCGCCAATTGGGAAAGGGTGGTGTCAAGGCTGAAGGCAGCAGGAAAGCCTGCAGCCCCCGGGTCTGTGGGGCCATGCAAGCACTTCCCAAAGAGCTTTAGAACAAGGCATAGTTTTCCCTGCTGGCTCTTTGGGTGGGGAACCCATCTACAGCCGTATGGCCATTTTTGTGCGTGGCGCAGCGCGAAGTGCGAAAGGGTGGTGTCGAGGCTGAAGGCAGCAGGAAAGCCCGCAGCCCCCAGGTCTGTGGGGCTACGCAAGCGGTTCCCAAAGAGCTTTAGAACAAGGCATAATTTGCCCTGCTGGCTCTTTGAGCGAGGAACCCATCTCCAGCCATATGGCCATTTTTGTGCCTGGCGCGGCGCCAAGTGGGAAAGGGTGGTTTTGAGGCTGAAGGCAGCAGGAAAGCCTGCAGCCCCCGGGTCTGTGGGGCTATGCAAGCACTTCCCAAAGAGCTTTAGAACAAGGCATAGTTTTCCCTGCAGGCTCCTTGGGCGTGGGACCCATCTCCAGCCATATGGCCATTTTTGTGCGTGGCGCGGCGCCAAGTGGGAAAGGGTAGTTTTGAGGCTGAAAGCAGTAGGAAAGCCTGCAGCCCCCAGGTCTGTGGGGCTACGCAAGAGGTTCCCAAAGAGCTTTAGAACAAGGCATAGTTTTCCCTGCAGGCTCTTTGGGCGTGGGACCCATCTCCAGACATATGGCCATTTTTGTGCCTGGCACGGCGCCAATTGGGAAAGGGTGGTTTTGAGGGTGAAGGCAGCAGGAAAGCCTGCAGCCCCCAGGTCTGTGGGGCTACGCAAGCGGTTCCCAAAGAGCTTTAGAACAAGGCATAGTTTTCCCTGCTGGCTCCTTGGGCGTGGGACCCATCTCCAGCCATATGGCCATTTTTGTGCCTGGAGCGGCCGCAAGTGGGAAAGGGTGGTGTCGAGGCTGAAGGCAGCAGGAAAGCCTGCAGCCCCCGGGTCTGTGGGGCTATGCAAGCACTTCCCAAAGAGCTTTAGAACAAGGCATAGTTTTCCCTGCTGGCTCCTTGGGCGTGGGACCCATCTCCAGCCATATGGGCATTTTTGTGCCTGGCACGGCGCCAAGTGGGAAAGGGTGGTGTCGAGGCTGAAGGCAGCAGGAAAGCCTGCAGCCCCCGGGTCTGTGGGGCCATGCAAGCACTTCCCAAAGAGCTTTAGAACAAGGCATAGTTTTCCCTGCTGGCTCCTTGGGTGGGGAACCCATCTACAGCCGTATGGCCATTTTTGTGCGTGGCGCAGCGCGAAGTGGGAAAGGGTAGTTTTGAGGCTGAAAGCAGTAGGAAAGCCTGCAGCCCCCAGGTCTGTGGGGCTACGCAAGAGGTTCCCAAAGAGCTTTAGAACAAGGCATAGTTTTCCCTGCAGGCTCTTTGGGCGTGGGACCCATCTCCAGCCATATGGCCATTTTTGTGCCTGGCGAGGTGCCCAGTGGGAAAGGGTGGTTTTGAGGCTGAAGGCAGCATGAAAGCCTGCAGCCCCCAGGTCTGTGGGGCTACGCAAGCGGTTCCCAACGAGCTTTAGAACAAGGCATAGTTTTCCCTGCTGGCTCCTTGGGCGTGGGACCCATCTCCAGCCATATGGCCATTTTTGTGCCTGGCGCGGCGCCAAGTGGGAAAGGGTGGTTTTGAGGCTGAAGGCAGCAGGAAAGCCTGCAGCCCCCAGGTCTGTGGGGCTACGCAAGCGGTTCCCAAAGAGCTTTAGAACAAGGCATAGTTTTCCCTGCTGGCTCCTTGGGCGTGGGACCCATCTCCAGCCATATGGCCATTTTTGTGCCTGGCGAGGTGCCAAGTGGGAAAGGGTGGTTTTGAGGCTGAAGGCAGCATGAAAGCCTGCAGCCCCCAGGTCTGTGGGGCTACGCAAGCGGTTCCCAAAGAGCTTTAGAACAAGGCATAGTTTTCCCTGCTGGCTCCTTGGGCGGGGGACCCATTTCCAGCCGTATGGCCATTTTTGTGCCTGGCGCGGCGCCAAGTGGGAAAGGGTGGTGTCGAGGCTGGAGGCAGCAGGAAAGCCTGCAGCCCCCAGGTCTGTGGGGCTACGCAAGAGGTTCCCAAAGAGCTTTAGAACAAGGCATAATTTTCCCTGGTGGCTCTTTGGGCGAGGGACCCATTTCCAGCCGTATGGCCATTTTTGTGCCTGGCGCGGCGCCAAGTGGGAAAGGGTGGTTTTGAGGGTGAAGGCAGCAGGAAAGCCTGCAGCCCCCAGGTCTGTGGGGCTACGCAAGAGGTTCCCAAAGAGCTTTAGAACAAGGCATAGTTTTCCCTGCTGGCTCTTTGGGCGTGGGACCCATTTCCAGCCGTATGGCCATTTTTGTGCCTGGCGCGGCGCCAATTGGGAAAGGGTGGTTTTGAGGGTGAAGGCAGCAGGAAAGCCTGCAGCCCCCAGGTCTGTGGGGCTACGCAAGCGGTTCCCAAAGAGCTTTAGAACAAGGCATAGTTTTCCCTGCTGGCTCCTTGGGCGTGGGACCCATCTCCAGCCATATGGCCATTTTTGTGCCTGGAGCGGCCGCAAGTGGGAAAGGGTGGTGTCGAGGCTGAAGGCAGCAGGAAAGCCTGCAGCCCCCGGGTCTGTGGGGCTATGCAAGCACTTCCCAAAGAGCTTTAGAACAAGGCATAGTTTTCCCTGCTGGCTCCTTGGGCGTGGGACCCATCTCCAGCCATATGGGCATTTTTGTGCCTGGCACGGCGCCAAGTGGGAAAGGGTGGTGTCGAGGCTGAAGGCAGCAGGAAAGCCTGCAGCCCCCGGGTCTGTGGGGCCATGCAAGCACTTCCCAAAGAGCTTTAGAACAAGGCATAGTTTTCCCTGCAGGCTCCTTGGGTGGGGAACCCATCTACAGCCGTATGGCCATTTTTGTGCGTGGCGCAGCGCGAAGTGGGAAAGGGTAGTTTTGAGGCTGAAAGCAGTAGGAAAGCCTGCAGCCCCCAGGTGTGTGGGGCTACGCAAGAGGTTCCCAAAGAGCTTTAGAACAAGGCATAGTTTTCCCTGCAGGCTCTTTGGGCGTGGGACCCATCTCCAGCCATATGGCCATTTTTGTGCCTGGCGAGGTGCCCAGTGGGAAAGGGTGGTTTTGAGGCTGAAGGCAGCATGAAAGCCTGCAGCCCCCAGGTCTGTGGGGCTACGCAAGCGGTTCCCAACGAGCTTTAGAACAAGGCATAGTTTTCCCTGCTGGCTCCTTGGGCGTGGGACCCATCTCCAGCCATATGGCCATTTTTGTGCCTGGCGCGGCGCCAAGTGGGAAAGGGTGGTTTTGAGGCTGAAGGCAGCAGGAAAGCCTGCAGCCCCCAGGTCTGTGGGGCTACGCAAGCGGTTCCCAAAGAGCTTTAGAACAAGGCATAGTTTTCCCTGCTGGCTCCTTGGGCGTGGGACCCATCTCCAGCCATATGGCCATTTTTGTGCCTGGCGAGGTGCCAAGTGGGAAAGGGTGGTTTTGAGGCTGAAGGCAGCATGAAAGCCTGCAGCCCCCAGGTGTGTGGGGCTACGCAAGCGGTTCCCAAAGAGCTTTAGAACAAGGCATAGTTTTCCCTGCTGGCTCCTTGGGCGGGGGACCCATTTCCAGCCGTATGGCCATTTTTGTGCCTGGCGCGGCGCCAAGTGGGAAAGGGTGGTGTCGAGGCTGGAGGCAGCAGGAAAGCCTGCAGCCCCCAGGTCTGTGGGGCTACGCAAGAGGTTCCCAAAGAGCTTTAGAACAAGGCATAATTTTCCCTGGTGGCTCTTTGGGCGAGGGACCCATTTCCAGCCGTATGGCCATTTTTGTGCCTGGCGCGGCGCCAAGTGGGAAAGGGTGGTTTTGAGGGTGAAGGCAGCAGGAAAGCCTGCAGCCCCCAGGTCTGTGGGGCTACGCAAGAGGTTCCCAAAGAGCTTTAGAACAAGGCATAGTTTTCCCTGCTGGCTCTTTGGGCGTGGGACCCATTTCCAGCCGTATGGCCTTTTTTGTGCCTGGCGCGGCGCCAATTGGGAAAGGGTGGTTTTGAGGCTGAAGGCAGCAGGAAAGCCTGCAGCCCCCGGGTCTGTGGGGCCATGCAAGCACTTCCCAAAGAGCTTTAGAACAAGGCATAGTTTTCCCTGCTGGCTCCTTGGGTGGGGAACCCATCTACAGCCGTATGGCCCTTTTTTTGCGTGGCGCAGCGCGAAGTGGGAAAGGGTGGTGTCGAGGCTGAAGGCAGCAGGAAAGCCCGCAGCCCCCAGGTCTGTGGGGCTACGCAAGCGGTTCCCAAAGAGCTTTAGAACAAGGCATAATTTGCCCTGCTGGCTCTTTGAGCGAGGAACCCATCTCCAGCCATATGGCCATTTTTGTGCCTGGCGCGGCGCCAAGTGGGAAAGGGTGGTTTTGAGGCTGAAGGCAGCAGGAAAGCCTGCAGCCCCCGGGTATGTGGGGCTATGCAAGCACTTCCCAAAGAGCTTTAGAACAAGGCAGAGTTTTCCCTGCAGGCTCCTTGGGCGTGGGACCCATCTCCAGCCATATGGCCATTTTTGTGCCTGGCGCGGCGCCAAGAGGGAAAGGGTGGTTTTGAGGCTGAAGGCAGCGGGAAAGCCTGCAGCCCCCAGGTGTTTGGGGCTACACAAGCGGTTCCCAAAGAGCTTTAGAACAAGGCATAGTTTTCCCTGCTGGCTCTTTGGGCGTGGGACCCATTTCCAGACGTATGGCCATTATTGTGCGTGGCGCGGCGCCAAGTGGGAAAGGGTAGTTTTGAGGCTGAAAGCAGTAGGAAAGCCTGCAGCCCCCAGGTCTGTGGGGCTACGCAAGAGGTTCCCAAAGAGCTTTAGAACAAGGCATAATTTTCCCTGGTGGCTCTTTGGGCGTGGGACCCATTTCCAGCCATATGGCCATTTTTCTGCCTGGCGCGGCGCCAAGTGGGAAAGGGTGGTTTTGAGGGTGAAGGCAGCAGGAAAGCCTGCAGCCCCCAGGTCTGTGGGGCTACGCAAGCGGTTCCCAAAGAGCTTTAGAACAAGGTATAGTTTTCCCTGCTGGCTCCTTGGGCGGGGGACCCATCTCCAGCCATATGGCCATTTTTGTGCCTGGCGAGGTGCCAAGTGGGAAAGGGTGGTGTCGAGGCTGAAGGCAGCATGAAAGCCTGCAGCCCCCAGGTCTGTGGGGCTACGCAAGCGGTTCCCAAAGAGCTTTAGAACAAGGCATAGTTTTCCCTGCTGGCTCCTTGGGCGGGGGACCCATCTCCAGCCGTATGGCCATCTTTGTGCCTGGCGCGACGCCAAGTGGGAAAGGGTGGTTTTCAGGCTGAAGGCAGCAGGAAAGCCTGCAGCCCCCAGGTCTGTGGGGCTACGCAAGTGGTTCCCAAAGAGCTTTAGAACAAGGCATAATTTTCCCTGAAGGTTCTTTTGGCGTGGGACCCATCTCCAGCCATAGGGTATATTTGTGCCTGGCGCGGCGCCAAGTGGGAAAGGGTGGTTTTGAGGCTGAAGGCAGCAGGAAAGCCTGCAGCCCCCAGGTCTGTGGGGCTACGCAAGAGGTTCCCAAAGAGCTTTAGAACAAGGCCTAGTTTTCCCTGCTGGCTCCTTGGGCGGGGGACCCATCTCCAGCCATATGGCCATTTTCATTCATATTCACAAGTCCATGGGCCCTGATGGGATGCACCCGAGAGTGCTGAGCGAGCTGGCAGAAGTCATTGCTGGGCCGCTCTCCATCATCTTTGAAAAGTCCTGGAGAACAGGCGAGGTGCCTGGGGACTGGAGGAAAGCCAATGTCACTCCAGTCTTCAAGAAAGGCAAGAAGGAGGAGCCGGGGAACTACAGGCCGGTCAGCCTCACCTCCATCCCTGGAAAGATGATGGAACAGCTCGTTCTGGGTGTCATCTCAAGGCACGTGGAGGAAAGGAAAGCTATCAGAAGTACTCAGCATGGATTCACCAAGGGGAAATCATGTCTGACTAATCTGATAGCCTTCTACGATGGCATGACTAGATGGATAGATGAGGGGAGGGCGGTAGATGTGGTCTACCTTGACTTAAGCAAGGCGTTTGACACGGTCTCCCACAGCATCCTCATAGGGAAGCTTAGGAAGTGTGGGTTAGATGAATGGACAGTGGGGTGGATAGAAAACTGGTTGAAAGATAGAGCTCAGAGGGTTGTGATTAGGGGCACAGAGTCTAGTTGGAGGTCAGTGACGAGTGGTGTTCCCCAGGGTCAGTACTGGGTCCAGTCCTCTTCAACATATTCATCAATGACCTGGATGAGGGGATAGAGTGCGCCCTCAGCAAGTTTGCTGATGACACCAAGCTGGGTGGGGTGGCTGACACACCGGAAGGCTGTGCCGCCATACAGAGAGACCTGGACAGGTTGGAGAGTTGGGCAGAGAGGAACCTTATGAAGTTCAACAAGGGCAAGTGTAGGGTGCTGCACCTGGGAAGGAACAACCCCATGCACCAGTACAGGTTGGGGGCAGACCTGCTGGAGAGCAGCTCAGCTGAAAGAGACCTGGGAGTCCTGGTGGACAACAGGATGACCATGAGTCAGCAATGTGCCCTTGTGGCCAAGAAGGCCAATGGCATCCTGGGATGCATCAAGAAGAGCGTGGCCAGCAGGTCGAGGGAGGTCATCCTCCCCCTCTACTCTGCCTTGGTGAGGCCGCACCTGGAGTACTGTGTCCAGTTCTGGGCTCCCCGGTTCAAGAGGGACAGGGAACTGCTGGAAAGGGTCCAGCAGAGGGCTACAAAGATGATTGGGGGACTGGAACACCTCTCTTATGAGGAAAGGCTGAGGGATTTGGGTCTCTTCAGTCTGGAAAAAAGACGGCTGAGGGGTGACCTTATCAACGCTTATAAATACTTAAAGGGTGGGTGTCAGGAGGATGGGGCCAGGCTCTTTTCAGTGGTGCCCGGGGACAGGACAAGAGGCAATGGGCACAAACTTGAACATAGGAAGTTCCACCTAAACATGAGGAGGAACTTCTTTACCCTGAGGGTGACAGAGCACTGGAACAGGCTGCCCAGAGAGGTGGTGGAGTCTCCAACTCTGGAGACATTCAAAACCCGCCTGGACATGTTCCTGTGTAACCTGCTCTAGGTGACCCTGCTCTGGCAGGGGGGTTGGACTAGATGATCTCCAGAGGTCCCTTCCAACCCTATGATTCTATGATTCTATGATTTTTGTGCCTGGCGAGGTGCCAAGTGGGAAAGGGTGGTTTTGAGGCTGAAGGCAGCATGAAAGCCTGCAGCCCCCAGGTCTGTGGGGCTACGCAAGCGGTTCCCAAAGAGCTTTAGAACAAGGCATATTTTTCCCTGCTGGCTCCTTGGGCGTGGGACCCATCTCCAGCCATATGGCCATTTTTGTGCCTGGCGCGGCGCCAAGTGGGAAAGGGTGGTGTCGAGGCTGGAGGCAGCAGGAAAGCCTGCAGCCCCCAGGTCTGTGGGGCTACGCAAGCGGTTCCCAAAGAGCTTTAGAACAAGACATAGTTTTCCCTGCTGGCTCTTTGGGCGGGGGACCCATCTCCAGCCATATGGCCATTTTTGTGCCTGGCACGGCGCCAATTGGGAAAGGGTGGTTTTGAGGCTGAAGGCAGCAGGAAAGTCTGCAGCCCCCAGGTCTGTGGGGCTATGCAAGCACTTCCCAAAGAGCTTTAGAACAAGGCATAGTTTTCCCTGCTGGCTCTTCGGCCGTGGGACCCATCTCCAGCCATATGGGCATTTTTGTGCCTGGCACGGCGCCAATTGGGAAAGGGTGGTTTTGAGGCTGAAGGCAGCAGGAAAGCCTGCAGCCCCCAGGTGTGTGGGGCTATGCAAGCACTTCCCAAAGAGCTTTAGAACAAGGCATAGTTTTCCCTGCTGGCTCCTTGGGTGGGGAACCCATCTACAGCCGTATGGTCATTTTTGTGCGTGGCGCAGCGCGAAGTGCGAAAGGGTGGTGTCGAGGCTGAAGGCAGCAGGAAAGCCCGCAGCCCTCGGGTCTGTGCGGCTATGCAAGCACTTCCCAAAGAGCTTTAGAACAAGGCATAGTTTTCCCTGCTGGCTCCTTGGGCGTGGGACCCATCTCCAGCCATATGGGCATTTTTGTGCCTGGCACGGCGCCAATTGGGAAAGGGTGGTGTCAAGGCTGAAGGCAGCAGGAAAGCCTGCAGCCCCCGGGTCTGTGGGGCCATGCAAGCGGTTCACAAAGAGCTTTAGAACAAGGCATAGTTTTCCCTGCTGGCTCCTTGGGTGGGGAACCCATCTACAGCCGTATGGCCATTTTTGTGCGTGGCGCAGCGCGAAGTGGGAAAGGGTTGTGTCGAGGCTGAAGGCAGCAGGAAAGCCTGCAGCCCCCAGGTCTGTGGGGCTACGCAAGCGGTTCCCAAAGAGCTTTAGAACAAGGCATAATTTGCCCTGCTGGCTCTTTGGGCGAGGAACCCATCTCCAGCCATATGGCCATTTTTGTGCCTGGCGCGGCGCCAAGTGGGAAAGGGTGGTTTTGAGGCTGAAGGCAGCAGGAAAGCCTGCAGACCCCGGGTCTGTGGGTCTATGCAAGCACTTCCCAAAGAGCTTTAGAACAAGGCAGAGTTTTCCCTGCAGGCTCCTTGGGCGTGGGACCCATCTCCAGCCATATGGCCATTTTTGTGCGTGGCGCGGCGCCAAGTGGGAAAGGGTAGTTTTGAGGCTGAAAGCAGTAGGAAAGCCTGCAGCCCCCAGGTCTGTGGGGCTACGCAAGAGGTTCCCAAAGAGCTTTAGAACAAGGCATAGTTTTCCCTGCAGGCTCCTTGGGCGTGGGACCCATCTCCAGACATATGGCCATTTTTGTGCCTGGCACGGCGCCAATTGGGAAAGGGTGGTTTTGAGGGTGAAGGCAGCAGGAAAGGCTGCAGCCCCCAGGTCTGTGGGGCTACGCAAGAGGTTCCCAAAGAGCTTTAGAACAAGGCATAGTTTTCCCTGCTGGCTCCTTGGGCGTGGGACCCATCTCCAGCCATATGGCCATTTTTGTGCCTGGTGAGGTGCCCAGTGGGAAAGGGTGGTTTTGAGGCTGAAGGCAGCATGAAAGCCTGCAGACCCCAGGTGTGTGGGGCTACGCAAGCGGTTCCCAAAGAGCTTTAGAACAAGGCATAGTTTTCCCTGCTGGCTCCTTGGGCGTGGTACCCATCTCCAGCCTTATGGCCATTTTTGTGCCTGGCGCGGCGCCAAGTGGGAAAGGGTGGTTTTGAGGGTGAAGGCAGCAGGAAAGCCTGCAGACCCCAGGTCTGTGGGGCTACGCAAGAGGTTCCCAAAGAGCTTTAGAACAAGGCATAGTTTTCCCTGCAGGCTCCTTGGGCGTGGGACCCATCTCCAGCCATATGGCCATTTTTGTGCCTGGTGAGGTGCCCAGTGGGAAAGGGTGGTTTTGAGGCTGAAGGCAGCATGAAAGCCTGCAGCCCCCAGGTGTGTGGGGCTACGCAAGCACTTCCCAAAGAGCTTTAGAACAAGGCATAGTTTTCCCTGGTGGCTCTTTGGGTGGGGAACCCATCTACAGCCGTATGGCCATTTTTGTGCGTGGCGCAGCGCCAAGTGGGAAAGGGTGGTTTTGAGGCTGAAGGCAGCAGGAAAGCCTGCAGACCCCAGGTCTGTGGGGCTACGCAAGCGGTTCCCAAAGAGCTTTAGAACAAGGCATAATTTGCCCTGCTGGGTCTTTGAGCGAGGAACCCATCTCCAGCCATATGGCCATTTTTCTGCCTGGCGCGGCGCCAAGTGGGAAAGGGTGGTTTTGAGGCTGAAGGCAGCAGGAAAGCCTGCAGCCCCCGGGTCTGTGGGGCTATGCAAGCACTTCCCAAAGAGCTTTAGAACAAGGCAGAGTTTTCCCTGAAGGCTCCTTGGGCGTGGGACCCATCTCCAGCCATATGGCCATTTTTGTGCGTGGCGCGGCGCCAAGTGGGAAAGGGTGGTTTTGAGGCTGAAGGCAGCAGGAAAGCCTGCAGACCCCAGGTCTGTGGGGCTACGCAAGCGGTTCCCAAAGAGCTTTAGAACAAGGCATAGTTTTCCCTGGTGGCTCCTTGGGCGGGGGACCCATCTCCAGCCATATGGCCATTTTTGTGCCTGGCGCGGCGCCAAGTGGGAAAGGGTGGTGTCGAGGCTGGAGGCAGCAGGAAAGCCTGCAGCCCCCAGGTCTGTGGGGCTACGCAAGCGGTTCCCAAAGAGCTTTAGAACAAGACATAGTTTTCCCTGCTGGCTCTTTGGGCGGGGGACCCATCTCCAGCCATATGGCCATTTTTGTGCCTGGCACGGCGCCAATTGGGAAAGGGTGGTTTTGAGGCTGAAGGCAGCAGGAAAGTCTGCAGCCCCCAGGTCTGTGGGGCTATGCAAGCACTTCCCAAAGAGCTTTAGAACAAGGCATAGTTTTCCCTGCTGGCTCTTCGGCCGTGGGACCCATCTCCAGCCATATGGGCATTTTTGTGCCTGGCACGGCGCCAATTGGGAAAGGGTGGTTTTGAGGCTGAAGGCAGCAGGAAAGCCTGCAGCCCCCAGGTGTGTGGGGCTATGCAAGCACTTCCCAAAGAGCTTTAGAACAAGGCATAGTTTTCCCTGCTGGCTCCTTGGGTGGGGAACCCATCTACAGCCGTATGGTCATTTTTGTGCGTGGCGCAGCGCGAAGTGCGAAAGGGTGGTGTCGAGGCTGAAGGCAGCAGGAAAGCCCGCAGCCCCCGGGTCTGTGGGGCTATGCAAGCACTTCCCAAAGAGCTTTAGAACAAGGCATAGTTTTCCCTGCTGGCTCCTTGGGCGTGGGACCCATCTCCAGCCATATGGGCATTTTTGTGCCTGGCACGGCGCCAATTGGGAAAGGGTGGTGTCAAGGCTGAAGGCAGCAGGAAAGCCTGCAGCCCCCGGGTCTGTGGGGCCATGCAAGCGGTTCCCAAAGAGCTTTCGAACAAGGCATAGTTTTCCCTGCTGGCTCCTTGGGTGGGGAACCCATCTACAGCCGTATGGCCATTTTTGTGCGTGGCGCAGCGCGAAGTGGGAAAGGGTGGTGTCGAGGCTGAAGGCAGCAGGAAAGCCTGCAGCCCCCAGGTCTGTGGGGCTACGCAAGCGGTTCCCAAAGAGCTTTAGAACAAGGCATAATTTGCCCTGCTGGCTCTTTGGGCGAGGAACCCATCTCCAGCCATATGGCCATTTTTGTGCCTGGCGCGGCGCCAAGTGGGAAAGGGTGGTTTTGAGGCTGAAGGCAGCAGGAAAGCCTGCAGACCCCGGGTCTGTGGGTCTATGCAAGCACTTCCCAAAGAGCTTTAGAACAAGGCAGAGTTTTCCCTGCTGGCTCCTTGGGCGTGGGACCCATCTCCAGCCATATGGCCATTTTTGTGCGTGGCGCGGCGCCAAGTGGGAAAGGGTAGTTTTGAGGCTGAAAGCAGTAGGAAAGCCTGCAGCCCCCAGGTCTGTGGGGCTACGCAAGAGGTTCCCAAAGAGCTTTAGAACAAGGCATAGTTTTCCCTGCAGGCTCCTTGGGCGTGGGACCCATCTCCAGACATATGGCCATTTTTGTGCCTGGCACGGCGCCAATTGGGAAAGGGTGGTTTTGAGGGTGAAGGCAGCAGGAAAGCCTGCAGCCCCCAGGTCTGTGGGGCTACGCAAGCGGTTCCCAAAGAGCTTTAGAACAAGGCATAGTTTTCCCTGCTGGCTCCTTGGGCGTGGGACCCATCTCCAGCCATATGGCCATTTTTGTGCCTGGTGAGGTGCCCAGTGGGAAAGGGTGGTTTTGAGGCTGAAGGCAGCATGAAAGCCTGCAGACCCCAGGTCTGTGGGGCTACGCAAGCGGTTCCCAAAGAGCTTTAGAACAAGGCATAGTTTTCCCTGCTGGCTCCTTGGGCGTGGTACCCATCTCCAGCCTTATGGCCATTTTTGTGCCTGGCGCGGCGCCAAGTGGGAAAGGGTGGTTTTGAGGGTGAAGGCAGCAGGAAAGCCTGCAGACCCCAGGTCTGTGGGGCTACGCAAGAGGTTCCCAAAGAGCTTTAGAACAAGGCATAGTTTTCCCTGCAGGCTCCTTGGGCGTGGGACCCATCTCCAGCCATATGGCCATTTTTGTGCCTGGTGAGGTGCCCAGTGGGAAAGGGTGGTTTTGAGGCTGAAGGCAGCATGAAAGCCTGCAGCCCCCAGGTGTGTGGGGCTACGCAAGCACTTCCCAAAGAGCTTTAGAACAAGGCATAGTTTTCCCTGGTGGCTCTTTGGGTGGGGAACCCATCTACAGCCGTATGGCCATTTTTGTGCGTGGCGCAGCGCCAAGTGGGAAAGGGTGGTTTTGAGGCTGAAGGCAGCAGGAAAGCCCGCAGCCCCCAGGTCTGTGGGGCTACGCAAGCGGTTCCCAAAGAACTTTAGAACAAGGCATAATTTGCCCTGCTGGCTCTTTGAGCGAGGAACCCATCTCCAGCCATATGGCCATTTTTGTGCCTGGCGCGGCGCCAAGTGGGAAAGGGTGGTTTTGAGGCTGAAGGCAGCAGGAAAGCCTGCAGCCCCCGGGTCTGTGGGGCTATGCAAGCACTTCCCAAAGAGCTTTAGAACAAGGCAGAGTTTTCCCTGAAGGCTCCTTGGGCGTGGGACCCATCTCCAGCCATATGGCCATTTTTGTGCGTGGCGCGGCGCCAAGTGGGAAAGGGTAGTTTTGAGGCTGAAAGCAGTAGGAAAGCCTGCAGCCCCCAGGTCTGTGGGGCTACGCAAGAGGTTCCCAAAGAGCTTTAGAACAAGGCATAGTTTTCCCTGCAGGCTCCTTGGGCGTGGGACCCATCTCCAGACATATGGCCATTTTTGTACCTGGCACGGCGCCAATTGGGAAAGGGTGGTTTTGAGGGTGAAGGCAGCAGGAAAGCCTGCAGACCCCAGGTCTGTGGGGCTACGCAAGCGGTTCCCAAAGAGCTTTAGAACAAGGCATAGTTTTCCCTGCTGGCTCCTTGGGCGTGGGACCCATCTCCAGCCATATGGCCATTTTTGTGCCTGGTGAGGTGCCCAGTGGGAAAGGGTGGTTTTGAGGCTGAAGGCAGCAGGAAAGCCTGCAGCCCCCAGGTGTGTGGGGCTACGCAAGCGGTTCCCAAAGAGCTTTAGAACAAGGCATAGTTTTCCCTGCTGGCTCCTTGGGCGTGGGACCCATCTCCAGCCGTATGGGCATTTTTGTGCCTGGCGCGGCGCCAAGTGGGAAAGGGTGGTTTTGAGGGTGAAGGCAGCAGGAAAGCCTGCAGCCCCCAGGTCTGTGGGGCTACGCAAGCGGTTCCCAAAGAGCTTTAGAACAAGGCATAGTTTTCCCTGCAGGCTCCTTGGGCGTGGGACCCATCTCCAGCCATATGGCCATTTTTGTGCCTGGTGAGGTGCCCAGTGGGAAAGGGTGGTTTTGAGGCTGAAGGCAGCATGAAAGCCTGCAGCCCCCAGGTGTGTGGGGCTACGCAAGCGGTTCCCAAAGAGCTTTAGAACAAGGCATAGTTTTCCCTGCTGGCTCCTTGGGCGTGGGACCCATCTCCAGCCATATGGCCATTTTTGTGCCTGGCGCGGCGCCAAGTGGGAAAGGGTGGTTTTGAGGCTGAAGGCAGCAGGAAAGCCTGCAGCCCCCAGGTCTGTGGGGCTACGCAAGAGGTTCCCAAAGAGCTTTAGAACAAGGCATAATTTTCCCTGCTGGCTCTTTGGGCGAGGGACCCATTTCCAGCCGTATGGCCATTTTAGTGCCTGGCGCGGCGCCAAGTGGGAAAGGGTGGTGTCGAGGCTGGAGGCAGCAGGAAAGCCTGCAGCCCCCAGGTCTGTGGGGCTACGCAAGCGGTTCCCAAAGAGCTTTAGAACAAGACATAGTTTTCCCTGCTGGCTCTTTGGGCGTGGGACCCATCTCCAGCCATATGGCCATTTTTGTGCCTGGCACGGCGCCAATTGGGAAAGGGTGGTGTCAAGGCTGAAGGCAGCAGGAAAGCCTGCAGCCCCCGGGTCTGTGGGGCCATGCAAGCACTTCCCAAAGAGCTTTAGAACAAGGCATAGTTTTCCCTGCTGGCTCTTTGGGTGGGGAACCCATCTACAGCCGTATGGCCATTTTTGTGCGTGGCGCAGCGCGAAGTGCGAAAGGGTGGTGTCGAGGCTGAAGGCAGCAGGAAAGCCCGCAGCCCCCAGGTCTGTGGGGCTACGCAAGCGGTTCCCAAAGAGCTTTAGAACAAGGCATAATTTGCCCTGCTGGCTCTTTGAGCGAGGAACCCATCTCCAGCCATATGGCCATTTTTCTGCCTGGCGCGGCGCCAAGTGGGAAAGGGTGGTTTTGAGGCTGAAGGCAGCAGGAAAGCCTGCAGCCCCCGGGTCTGTGGGGCTATGCAAGCACTTCCCAAAGAGCTTTAGAACAAGGCATAGTTTTCCCTGCAGGCTCCTTGGGCGTGGGACCCATCTCCAGCCATATGGCCATTTTTGTGCGTGGCGCGGCGCCAAGTGGGAAAGGGTAGTTTTGAGGCTGAAGGCAGTAGGAAAGCCTGCAGCCCCCAGGTCTGTGGGGCTACGCAAGCGGTTCCCAAAGAGCTTTAGAACAAGGCATAGTTTTCCCTGCAGGCTCCTTGGGCGTGGGACCCATCTCCAGACATATGGCCATTTTTGTGCCTGGCACGGCGCCAATTGGGAAAGGGTGGTTTTGAGGGTGAAGGCAGCAGGAAAGCCTGCAGCCCCCAGGTCTGTGGGGCTACGCAAGCGGTTCCCAAAGAGCTTTAGAACAAGGCATAGTTTTCCCTGCTGGCTCCTTGGGCGTGGGACCCATCTCCAGCCATATGGCCATTTTTGTGCCTGGCGCGGCCGCAAGTGGGAAAGGGTGGTGTCGAGGCTGAAGGCAGCAGGAAAGCCTGCAGCCCCCGGGTCTGTGGGGCTATGCAAGCACTTCCCAAAGAGCTTTAGAACAAGGCATAGTTTTCCCTGCTGGCTCCTTGGGCGTGGGACCCATCTCCAGCCATATGGGCATTTTTGTGCCTGGCACGGCGCCAAGTGGGAAAGGGTGGTGTCGAGGCTGAAGGCAGCAGGAAAGCCTGCAGCCCCCGGGTCTGTGGGGCCATGCAAGCACTTCCCAAAGAGCTTTAGAACAAGGCATAGTTTTCCCTGCTGGCTCCTTGGGTGGGGAACCCATCTACAGCCGTATGGCCATTTTTGTGCGTGGCGCAGCGCGAAGTGGGAAAGGGTAGTTTTGAGGCTGAAAGCAGTAGGAAAGCCTGCAGCCCCCAGGTCTGTGGGGCTACGCAAGAGGTTCCCAAAGAGCTTTAGAACAAGGCATAGTTTTCCCTGCAGGCTCTTTGGGCGTGGGACCCATCTCCAGCCATATGGCCATTTTTGTGCCTGGCGAGGTGCCCAGTGGGAAAGGGTGGTTTTGAGGCTGAAGGCAGCATGAAAGCCTGCAGCCCCCAGGTCTGTGGGGCTACGCAAGCGGTTCCCAAAGAGCTTTAGAACAAGGCATAGTTTTCCCTGGTGGCTCCTTGGGCGTGGGACCCATCTCCAGCCATATGGCCATTTTTGTGCCTGGCGCGGCGCCAAGTGGGAAAGGGTGGTTTTGAGGCTGAAGGCAGCAGGAAAGCCTGCAGCCCCCAGGTCTGTGGGGCTACGCAAGAGGTTCCCAAAGAGCTTTAGAACAAGGCATAATTTTCCCTGGTGGCTCTTTGGGCGAGGGACCCATTTCCAGCCATATGGCCATTTTTGTGCCTGGCGCGGCGCCAAGTGGGAAAGGGTGGTTTTGAGGGTGAAGGCAGCAGGAAAGCCTGCAGACCCCAGGTCTGTGGGGCTACGCAAGAGGTTCCCAAAGAGCTTTAGAACAAGGCATAGTTTTCCCTGCTGGCTCTTTGGGCGTGGGACCCATCTCCAGCCATATGGCCATTTTTGTGCCTGGCGCGGCGCCAATTGGGAAAGGGTGGTTTTGAGGCTGAAGGCAGCAGGAAAGCCTGCAGCCCCCGGGTCTGTGGGGCCATGCAAGCACTTCCCAAAGAGCTTTAGAACAAGGCATAGTTTTCCCTGCTGGCTCCTTGGGTGGGGAACCCATCTACAGCCGTATGGCCCTTTTTTTGCGTGGCGCAGCGTGAAGTGGGAAAGGGTGGTGTCGAGGCTGAAGGCAGCAGGAAAGCCCGCAGCCCCCAGGTCTGTGGGGCTACGCAAGCGGTTCCCAAAGAGCTTTAGAACAAGGCATAATTTGCCCTGCTGGCTCTTTGAGCGAGGAACCCATCTCCAGCCATATGGCCATTTTTCTGCCTGGCGCGGCGCCAAGTGGAAAAGGGTGGTTTTGAGGCTGAAGGCAGCAGGAAAGCCTGCAGCCCCCGGGTCTGTGGGGCTATGCAAGCACTTCCCAAAGAGCTTTAGAACAAGGCAGAGTTTTCCCTGCAGGCTCCTTGGGCGTGGGACCCATCTCCAGCCATATGGCCATTTTTGTGCCTGGCGCGGCGCCAAGTGGGAAAGGGTGGTTTTGAGGCTGAAGGCAGCAGGAAAGCCTGCAGCCCCCAGGTCTGTCGGGCTACGCAAGAGGTTCCCAAAGAGCTTTAGAACAAGGCATAATTTTCCCTGCAGGCTCTTTGGGCGTGGGACCCATTTCCAGCCATATGGCCATTTTTGTGCCTGGCGCGGCGCCAAGTGGGAAAGGGTGGTTTTGAGGGTGAAGGCAGCAGGAAAGCCTGCAGCCCCCAGGTCTGTGGGGCTACGCAAGCGGTTCCCAAAGAGCTTTAGAACAAGGCATAGTTTTCCCTGCTGGCTCCTTGGGCGGGGGACCCATCTCCAGCCATATGGGCATTTTGTGCCTGGCACGGCGCCAATTGGGAAAGGGTGGTTTTGAGGCTGAAGGCAGCAGGAAAGTCTGCAGCCCCCAGGTCTGTGGGGCTATGCAAGCACTTCCCAAAGAGCTTTAGAACAAGGCATAGTTTTCCCTGCTGGCTCTTCGGCCGTGGGACCCATCTCCAGCCATATGGGCTTTTTTGTGCCTGGCGCGGCGCCAATTGGGAAAGGGTGGTTTTGAGGCTGAAGGCAGCAGGAAAGCCTGCAGCTCCCGGGTCTGTGGGGCTATGCAAGCACTTCCCAAAGAGCTTTAGAACAAGGCATAGTTTTCCCTGCTGGCTCCTTGGGTGGGGAACCCATCTCCAGCCATATGGCCATTTTTGTGCCTGGCGCGGCGCCAAGTGGGAAAGGGTGGTTTTGAGGCTGAAGGCAGCAGGAAAGCCTGCAGCCCCCGGGTCTGTGGGGCTATGCAAGCACTTCCCAAAGAGCTTTAGAACAAGGCATAGTTTTCCCTGCAGGCTCCTTGGGCGTGGGACCCATCTCCAGCCATATGGCCATTTTTGTGCCTGGCACGGCGCCAAGTGGGAAAGGGTGGTTTTGAGGCTGAAGGCAGCAGGAAAGCCTGCAGCCCCCAGGTCTGTCGGGCTATGCAAGAGGTTCCCAAAGAGCTTTAGAACAAGGCATAATTTTCCCTGCTGGCTCTTTGGGCGTGGGACCCATTTCCAGCCATATGGCCATTTTTGTGCCTGGCGCGGCACCAAGTGGGAAAGGGTGGTTTTGAGGCTGAAGGCAGCAGGAAAGCCTGCAGCCCCCAGGTCTGTGGGGCTACGCAAGCGGTTCCCAAAGAGCTTTAGAATAAGGTATAGTTTTCCCTGCTGGCTCCTTGGGCGGGGGACCCATCTCCAGCCATATGGCCATTTTTGTGCCTGGCGAGGTGCCAAGTGGGAAAGGGTGGTGTCGAGGCTGAAGGCAGCATGAAAGCCTGCAGCCCCCAGGTCTGTGGGGCTACGCAAGCGGTTCCCAAAGAGCTTTAGAACAAGGCATAGTTTTCCCTGCTGGCTCCTTGGGCGGGGGACCCATCTCCAGCCGTATGGCCATCTTTGTGCCTGGCGCGACGCCAAGTGGGAAAGGGTGGTTTTCAGGCTGAAGGCAGCAGGAAAGCCTGCAGCCCCCAGGTCTGTGGGGCTACGCAAGTGGTTCCCAAAGAGCTTTAGAACAAGGCATAATTTTCCCTGAAGGTTCTTTTGGCGTGGGACCCATCTCCAGCCATAGGGTATATTTGTGCCTGGCGCGGCGCCAAGTGGGAAAGGGTGGTTTTGAGGCTGAAGGCAGCAGGAAAGCCTGCAGCCCCCAGGTCTGTGGGGCTACGCAAGAGGTTCCCAAAGAGCTTTAGAACAAGGCCTAGTTTTCCCTGCTGGCTCCTTGGGCGGGGGACCCATCTCCAGCCATATGGCCATTTTCATTCATATTCACAAGTCCATGGGCCCTGATGGGATGCACCCGAGAGTGCTGAGCGAGCTGGCAGAAGTCATTGCTGGGCCGCTCTCCATCATCTTTGAAAAGTCCTGGAGAACAGGCGAGGTGCCTGGGGACTGGAGGAAAGCCAATGTCACTCCAGTCTTCAAGAAAGGCAAGAAGGAGGAGCCGGGGAACTACAGGCCGGTCAGCCTCACCTCCATCCCTGGAAAGATGATGGAACAGCTCGTTCTGGGTGTCATCTCAAGGCACGTGGAGGAAAGGAAAGCTATCAGAAGTACTCAGCATGGATTCACCAAGGGGAAATCATGTCTGACTAATCTGATAGCCTTCTACGATGGCATGACTAGATGGATAGATGAGGGGAGGGCGGTAGATGTGGTCTACCTTGACTTAAGCAAGGCGTTTGACACGGTCTCCCACAGCATCCTCATAGGGAAGCTTAGGAAGTGTGGGTTAGATGAATGGACAGTGGGGTGGATAGAAAACTGGTTGAAAGATAGAGCTCAGAGGGTTGTGATTAGGGGCACAGAGTCTAGTTGGAGGTCAGTGACGAGTGGTGTTCCCCAGGGTCAGTACTGGGTCCAGTCCTCTTCAACATATTCATCAATGACCTGGATGAGGGGATAGAGTGCGCCCTCAGCAAGTTTGCTGATGACACCAAGCTGGGTGGGGTGGCTGACACACCGGAAGGCTGTGCCGCCATACAGAGAGACCTGGACAGGTTGGAGAGTTGGGCAGAGAGGAACCTTATGAAGTTCAACAAGGGCAAGTGTAGGGTGCTGCACCTGGGAAGGAACAACCCCATGCACCAGTACAGGTTGGGGGCAGACCTGCTGGAGAGCAGCTCAGCTGAAAGAGACCTGGGAGTCCTGGTGGACAACAGGATGACCATGAGTCAGCAATGTGCCCTTGTGGCCAAGAAGGCCAATGGCATCCTGGGATGCATCAAGAAGAGCGTGGCCAGCAGGTCGAGGGAGGTCATCCTCCCCCTCTACTCTGCCTTGGTGAGGCCGCACCTGGAGTACTGTGTCCAGTTCTGGGCTCCCCGGTTCAAGAGGGACAGGGAACTGCTGGAAAGGGTCCAGCAGAGGGCTACAAAGATGATTGGGGGACTGGAACACCTCTCTTATGAGGAAAGGCTGAGGGATTTGGGTCTCTTCAGTCTGGAAAAAAGACGGCTGAGGGGTGACCTTATCAACGCTTATAAATACTTAAAGGGTGGGTGTCAGGAGGATGGGGCCAGGCTCTTTTCAGTGGTGCCCGGGGACAGGACAAGAGGCAATGGGCACAAACTTGAACATAGGAAGTTCCACCTAAACATGAGGAGGAACTTCTTTACCCTGAGGGTGACAGAGCACTGGAACAGGCTGCCCAGAGAGGTGGTGGAGTCTCCAACTCTGGAGACATTCAAAACCCGCCTGGACATGTTCCTGTGTAACCTGCTCTAGGTGACCCTGCTCTGGCAGGGGGGTTGGACTAGATGATCTCCAGAGGTCCCTTCCAACCCTATGATTCTATGATTCTATGATTTTTGTGCCTGGCGAGGTGCCAAGTGGGAAAGGGTGGTTTTGAGGCTGAAGGCAGCATGAAAGCCTGCAGCCCCCAGGTCTGTGGGGCTACGCAAGCGGTTCCCAAAGAGCTTTAGAACAAGGCATATTTTTCCCTGCTGGCTCCTTGGGCGTGGGACCCATCTCCAGCCATATGGCCATTTTTGTGCCTGGCGCGGCGCCAAGTGGGAAAGGGTGGTGTCGAGGCTGAAGGCAGCAGGAAAGCCTGCAGCCCCCAGGTGTGTGGGGCTACGCAAGCGGTTCCCAAAGAGCTTTAGAACAAGGCATAATTTTCCCTGCTGGCTCTTTGGGCGTGGGACCCATTTCCAGCCGTATGGGCATTTTTGTGCCTGGCGCGGCACCAAGTGGGAAAGGGTGGTTTTGAGGCTGAAGGCAGCAGGAAAGCCTGCAGCCCCCAGGTCTGTGGGGCTACGCAAGCGGTTCCCAAAGAGCTTTAGAACAAGGTACAGTTTTCCCTGCTGGCTCCTTGGGCGGGGGAACCATCTCCAGCCGTATGGCCATTTTTGTGCCTGGCGCGGCGCCAAGTGGGAAAGGGTGGTTTTGAGGCTGAAGGCAGCAGGAAAGCCTGCAGCCCCCAGGTCTGTGGGGCTACGCAAGCGGTTCCCAAAGAGCTTTAGAACAAGGCATAATTTTCCCTGCTGGCTCTTTGGGCGAGGGACCCATCTCCAGCCATATGGCCATTTTTGTGCCTGGCGCGGCGCCAAGTGGGAAAGGGTGGTTTTGAGGCTGAAGGCAGCATGAAAGCCTGCAGACCCCAGGTCTGTGGGGCTACGCAAGCGGTTCCCAAAGAGCTTTAGAACAAGGCATAGTTTTCCCTGGTGGCTCCTTTGGCGGGGGACCCATCTCCAGCCATATGGCCATTTTTGTGCCTGGCGCGGCGCCAAGTGGGAAAGGGTGGTGTCGAGGCTGGAGGCAGCAGGAAAGCCTGCAGCCCCCAGGTCTGTGGGGCTACGCAAGCGGTTCCCAAAGAGCTTTAGAACAAGACATAGTTTTCCCTGCTGGCTCTTTGGGCGGGGGACCCATCTCCAGCCATATGGCCATTTTTGTGCCTGGCACGGCGCCAATTGGGAAAGGGTGGTTTTGAGGCTGAAGGCAGCAGGAAAGTCTGCAGCCCCCAGGTCTGTGGGGCTATGCAAGCACTTCCCAAAGAGCTTTAGAACAAGGCATAGTTTTCCCTGCTGGCTCTTCGGCCGTGGGACCCATCTCCAGCCATATGGGCATTTTTGTGCCTGGCACGGCGCCAATTGGGAAAGGGTGGTTTTGAGGCTGAAGGCAGCAGGAAAGCCTGCAGCCCCCAGGTGTGTGGGGCTATGCAAGCACTTCCCAAAGAGCTTTAGAACAAGGCATAGTTTTCCCTGCTGGCTCCTTGGGTGGGGAACCCATCTACAGCCGTATGGTCATTTTTGTGCGTGGCGCAGCGCGAAGTGCGAAAGGGTGGTGTCGAGGCTGAAGGCAGCAGGAAAGCCCGCAGCCCCTAGGTCTGTGGGGCTACGCAAGCGGTTCCCAAAGAGCTTTAGAACAAGGCATAATTTGCCCTGCTGGCTCTTTGGGCGAGGAACCCATCTCCAGCCATATGGCCATTTTTGTGCCTGGCGCGGCGCCAAGTGGGAAAGGGTGGTTTTGAGGCTGAAGGCAGCAGGAAAGCCTACAGCCCCCATGTGTTTGGGGCTACACAAGCAGTTCCCAAAGAGCTTTAGAACAAGGCCTAGTTTTCCCTGCTGGCTCTTTGGGCGTGGGACCCATTTCCAGACGTATGGCCATTATTGTGCGTGGCGCGGCGCCAAGTGGGAAAGGGTAGTTTTGAGGCTGAAAGCAGTAGGAAAGCCTGCAGCACCCAGGTGTGTGGGGCTACACAAGTGGTTCCCAAAGAGCTTTAGAACAAGGCATAGTTTTCCCTGCAGGCTCCTTGGGCGTGGGACCCATCTCCAGCCATATGGCCATTTTTGTGCCTGGCGAGGTGCCAAGTGGGAAAGGGTGGTTTTGAGGGTGAAGGCAGCAGGAAAGCCTGCAGCCCCCAGGTCTGTGGGGCTACGCAAGCGGTTCCCAAAGAGCTTTAGAACAAGGCATAGTTTTCCCTGCTGGCTCCTTGGGCGTGGGACCCATCTCCAGCCATATGGCCATTTTTGTGCCTGGCGCGGCGCCAAGTGGGAAAGGGTGGTGTCGAGGCTGAAGACAGCAGGAAAGCCTGCAGCCCCCAGGTCTGTGGGGCTACGCAAGCGGTTCCCAAAGAGCTTTAGAACAAGGCATAGTTTTCCCTGGTGGCTCTTTGGGCGTGGGACCCATCTCCAGCCATATGGCCATTTTTGTGCCTGGCACGGCGCCAATTGGGAAAGGGTGGTTTTGAGGCTGAAGGCAGCAGGAAAGCCTGCAGCCCCCAGGTCTGTGGGGCTATGCAAGCACTTCCCAAAGAGCTTTAGAACAAGGCATAGTTTTCCCTGCTGGCTCCTTGGGTGGGGAACCCATCTACAGCCGTATGGCCATTTTTGTGCCTGGCGCAGCACGAAGTGCGAAAGGGTGGTGTCGAGGCTGAAGGCAGCAGGAAAGCCCGCAGCCCCCAGGTGTGTGGGGCTATGCAAGCACTTCCCAAAGAGCTTTAGAACAAGGCATAGTTTTCCCTGCAGGCTCCTTGGGCGTGGGCCCCATCTCCAGCCATATGGCCATTTTTGTGCCTGGCGCGGCGCCAAGTGGGAAAGGGTGGTTTTGAGGCTGAAGGCAGTGGGAAAGCCTGCAGCCCCCAGGTGTTTGGGGCTACACAAGCGGTTCCCAAAGAGCTTTAGAACAAGGCCTAGTTTTCCCTGCTGGCTCTTTGGGCGTGGGACCCATCTCCAGACGTATGGCCATTTTTGTGCCTGGCGAGGTGCCAAGTGGGAAAGGGTGGTTTTGAGGCTGAAGGCAGCATGAAAGCCTGCAGCCCCCAGGTCTGTGGGGCTACGCAAGCGGTTCCCAAAGAGCTTTAGAACAAGGCATAGTTTTCCCTGCTGGCTCCTTGGGCGTGGGACCCATCTCCAGCCATATGGCCATTTTTGTGCCTGGCGCGGCGCCAAGTGGGAAAGGGTGGTGTCGAGGCTGAAGGCAGCAGGAAAGCCTGCAGCCCCCAGGTCTGTGGGGCTACGCAAGCACTTCCCAAAGAGCTTTAGAACAAGGCATATTTTTCCCAACTGCCTCTTTGGGCGTGGGACCCATCTCCAGCCATATGGCCATTTTTGTGCCTGGCGCGGCGCCAAGTGGGAAAGGGTGGTTTTGAGGCTGAAGGCAGCAGGAAAGCCTGCAGCCCCCAGGTCTGTCGGGCTACGCAAGAGGTTCCCAAAGAGCTTTAGAACAAGGCATAATTTTCCCTGCAGGCTCTTTGGGCGTGGGACCCATTTCCAGCCATATGGCCATTTTTGTGCCTGGCGCGGCGCCAAGTGGGAAAGGGTGGTTTTGAGGGTGAAGGCAGCAGGAAAGCCTGCAGCCCCCAGGTCTGTGGGGCTACGCAAGCGGTTCCCAAAGAGCTTTAGAACAAGGCATAGTTTTCCCTGCTGGCTCCTTGGGCGGGGGACCCATCTCCAGCCATATGGGCATTTTGTGCCTGGCACGGCGCCAATTGGGAAAGGGTGGTTTTGAGGCTGAAGGCAGCAGGAAAGTCTGCAGCCCCCAGGTCTGTGGGGCTATGCAAGCACTTCCCAAAGAGCTTTAGAACAAGGCATAGTTTTCCCTGCTGGCTCTTCGGCCGTGGGACCCATCTCCAGCCATATGGGCTTTTTTGTGCCTGGCGCGGCGCCAATTGGGAAAGGGTGGTTTTGAGGCTGAAGGCAGCAGGAAAGCCTGCAGCTCCCGGGTCTGTGGGGCTATGCAAGCACTTCCCAAAGAGCTTTAGAACAAGGCATAGTTTTCCCTGCTGGCTCCTTGGGTGGGGAACCCATCTCCAGCCATATGGCCATTTTTGTGCCTGGCGCGGCGCCAAGTGGGAAAGGGTGGTTTTGAGGCTGAAGGCAGCAGGAAAGCCTGCAGCCCCCGGGTCTGTGGGGCTATGCAAGCACTTCCCAAAGAGCTTTAGAACAAGGCATAGTTTTCCCTGCAGGCTCCTTGGGCGTGGGACCCATCTCCAGCCATATGGCCATTTTTGTGCCTGGCGCGTCGCCAAGTGGGAAAGGGTGGTTTTGAGGCTGAAGGCAGCAGGAAAGCCTGCAGCCCCCAGGTCTGTCGGGCTATGCAAGAGGTTCCCAAAGAGCTTTAGAACAAGGCATAATTTTCCCTGCTGGCTCTTTGGGCGTGGGACCCATTTCCAGCCATATGGCCATTTTTGTGCCTGGCGCGGCACCAAGTGGGAAAGGGTGGTTTTGAGGCTGAAGGCAGCAGGAAAGCCTGCAGCCCCCAGGTCTGTGGGGCTACGCAAGCGGTTCCCAAAGAGCTTTAGAATAAGGTATAGTTTTCCCTGCTGGCTCCTTGGGCGGGGGACCCATCTCCAGCCATATGGCCATTTTTGTGCCTGGCGAGGTGCCAAGTGGGAAAGGGTGGTGTCGAGGCTGAAGGCAGCATGAAAGCCTGCAGCCCCCAGGTCTGTGGGGCTACGCAAGCGGTTCCCAAAGAGCTTTAGAACAAGGCATAGTTTTCCCTGCTGGCTCCTTGGGCGGGGGACCCATCTCCAGCCGTATGGCCATCTTTGTGCCTGGCGCGACGCCAAGTGGGAAAGGGTGGTTTTCAGGCTGAAGGCAGCAGGAAAGCCTGCAGCCCCCAGGTCTGTGGGGCTACGCAAGTGGTTCCCAAAGAGCTTTAGAACAAGGCATAATTTTCCCTGAAGGTTCTTTTGGCGTGGGACCCATCTCCAGCCATAGGGTATATTTGTGCCTGGCGCGGCGCCAAGTGGGAAAGGGTGGTTTTGAGGCTGAAGGCAGCAGGAAAGCCTGCAGCCCCCAGGTCTGTGGGGCTACGCAAGAGGTTCCCAAAGAGCTTTAGAACAAGGCCTAGTTTTCCCTGCTGGCTCCTTGGGCGGGGGACCCATCTCCAGCCATATGGCCATTTTCATTCATATTCACAAGTCCATGGGCCCTGATGGGATGCACCCGAGAGTGCTGAGGGAGCTGGCAGAAGTCATTGCTGGGCCGCTCTCCATCATCTTTGAAAAGTCCTGGAGAACAGGCGAGGTGCCTGGGGACTGGAGGAAAGCCAATGTCACTCCAGTCTTCAAGAAAGGCAAGAAGGAGGAGCCGGGGAACTACAGGCCGGTCAGCCTCACCTCCATCCCTGGAAAGATGATGGAACAGCTCGTTCTGGGTGTCATCTCAAGGCACGTGGAGGAAAGGAAAGCTATCAGAAGTACTCAGCATGGATTCACCAAGGGGAAATCATGTCTGACTAATCTGATAGCCTTCTACGATGGCATGACTAGATGGATAGATGAGGGGAGGGCGGTAGATGTGGTCTACCTTGACTTAAGCAAGGCGTTTGACACGGTCTCCCACAGCATCCTCATAGGGAAGCTTAGGAAGTGTGGGTTAGATGAATGGACAGTGGGGTGGATAGAAAACTGGTTGAAAGATAGAGCTCAGAGGGTTGTGATTAGGGGCACAGAGTCTAGTTGGAGGTCAGTGACGAGTGGTGTTCCCCAGGGTCAGTACTGGGTCCAGTCCTCTTCAACATATTCATCAATGACCTGGATGAGGGGATAGAGTGCGCCCTCAGCAAGTTTGCTGATGACACCAAGCTGGGTGGGGTGGCTGACACACCGGAAGGCTGTGCCGCCATACAGAGAGACCTGGACAGGTTGGAGAGTTGGGCAGAGAGGAACCTTATGAAGTTCAACAAGGGCAAGTGTAGGGTGCTGCACCTGGGAAGGAACAACCCCATGCACCAGTACAGGTTGGGGGCAGACCTGCTGGAGAGCAGCTCAGCTGAAAGAGACCTGGGAGTCCTGGTGGACAACAGGATGACCATGAGTCAGCAATGTGCCCTTGTGGCCAAGAAGGCCAATGGCATCCTGGGATGCATCAAGAAGAGCGTGGCCAGCAGGTCGAGGGAGGTCATCCTCCCCCTCTACTCTGCCTTGGTGAGGCCGCACCTGGAGTACTGTGTCCAGTTCTGGGCTCCCCGGTTCAAGAGGGACAGGGAACTGCTGGAAAGGGTCCAGCAGAGGGCTACAAAGATGATTGGGGGACTGGAACACCTCTCTTATGAGGAAAGGCTGAGGGATTTGGGTCTCTTCAGTCTGGAAAAAAGACGGCTGAGGGGTGACCTTATCAACGCTTATAAATACTTAAAGGGTGGGTGTCAGGAGGATGGGGCCAGGCTCTTTTCAGTGGTGCCCGGGGACAGGACAAGAGGCAATGGGCACAAACTTGAACATAGGAAGTTCCACCTAAACATGAGGAGGAACTTCTTTACCCTGAGGGTGACAGAGCACTGGAACAGGCTGCCCAGAGAGGTGGTGGAGTCTCCAACTCTGGAGACATTCAAAACCCGCCTGGACATGTTCCTGTGTAACCTGCTCTAGGTGACCCTGCTCTGGCAGGGGGGTTGGACTAGATGATCTCCAGAGGTCCCTTCCAACCCTATGATTCTATGATTCTATGATTTTTGTGCCTGGCGAGGTGCCAAGTGGGAAAGGGTGGTTTTGAGGCTGAAGGCAGCATGAAAGCCTGCAGCCCCCAGGTCTGTGGGGCTACGCAAGCGGTTCCCAAAGAGCTTTAGAACAAGGCATATTTTTCCCTGCTGGCTCCTTGGGCGTGGGACCCATCTCCAGCCATATGGCCATTTTTGTGCCTGGCGCGGCGCCAAGTGGGAAAGGGTGGTGTCGAGGCTGAAGGCAGCAGGAAAGCCTGCAGCCCCCAGGTGTGTGGGGCTACGCAAGCGGTTCCCAAAGAGCTTTAGAACAAGGCATAATTTTCCCTGCTGGCTCTTTGGGCGTGGGACCCATTTCCAGCCGTATGGGCATTTTTGTGCCTGGCGCGGCACCAAGTGGGAAAGGGTGGTTTTGAGGCTGAAGGCAGCAGGAAAGCCTGCAGCCCCCAGGTCTGTGGGGCTACGCAAGCGGTTCCCAAAGAGCTTTAGAACAAGGTACAGTTTTCCCTGCTGGCTCCTTGGGCGGGGGAACCATCTCCAGCCATATGGCCATTTTTGTGCCTGGCGCGGCGCCAAGTGGGAAAGGGTGGTTTTGAGGCTGAAGGCAGCAGGAAAGCCTGCAGCCCCCAGGTCTGTGGGGCTACGCAAGCGGTTCCCAAAGAGCTTTAGAACAAGGCATAATTTTCCCTGCTGGCTCTTTGGGCGAGGGACCCATCTCCAGCCATATGGCCATTTTTGTGCCTGGCGCGGCGCCAAGTGGGAAAGGGTGGTTTTGAGGCTGAAGGCAGCAGGAAAGCCTGCAGACCCCAGGTCTGTGGGGCTACGCAAGCGGTTCCCAAAGAGCTTTAGAACAAGGCATAGTTTTCCCTGGTGGCTCCTTGGGCGGGGGACCCATCTCCAGCCATATGGCCATTTTTGTGCCTGGCGCGGCGCCAAGTGGGAAAGGGTGGTGTCGAGGCTGGAGGCAGCAGGAAAGCCTGCAGCCCCCAGGTCTGTGGGGCTACGCAAGCGGTTCCCAAAGAGCTTTAGAACAAGACATAGTTTTCCCTGCTGGCTCTTTGGGCGGGGGACCCATCTCCAGCCATATGGCCATTTTTGTGCCTGGCACGGCGCCAATTGGGAAAGGGTGGTTTTGAGGCTGAAGGCAGCAGGAAAGTCTGCAGCCCCCAGGTCTGTGGGGCTATGCAAGCACTTCCCAAAGAGCTTTAGAACAAGGCATAGTTTTCCCTGCTGGCTCTTCGGCCGTGGGACCCATCTCCAGCCATATGGGCATTTTTGTGCCTGGCACGGCGCCAATTGGGAAAGGGTGGTTTTGAGGCTGAAGGCAGCAGGAAAGCCTGCAGCCCCCAGGTGTGTGGGGCTATGCAAGCACTTCCCAAAGAGCTTTAGAACAAGGCATAGTTTTCCCTGCTGGCTCCTTGGGTGGGGAACCCATCTACAGCCGTATGGTCATTTTTGTGCGTGGCGCAGCGCGAAGTGCGAAAGGGTGGTGTCGAGGCTGAAGGCAGCAGGAAAGCCCGCAGCCCCTAGGTCTGTGGGGCTACGCAAGCGGTTCCCAAAGAGCTTTAGAACAAGGCATAATTTGCCCTGCTGGCTCTTTGGGCGAGGAACCCATCTCCAGCCATATGGCCATTTTTGTGCCTGGCGCGGCGCCAAGTGGGAAAGGGTGGTTTTGAGGCTGAAGGCAGCAGGAAAGCCTACAGCCCCCATGTGTTTGGGGCTACACAAGCAGTTCCCAAAGAGCTTTAGAACAAGGCCTAGTTTTCCCTGCTGGCTCTTTGGGCGTGGGACCCATTTCCAGACGTATGGCCATTATTGTGCGTGGCGCGGCGCCAAGTGGGAAAGGGTAGTTTTGAGGCTGAAGGCAGCATGAAAGCCTGCAGCCCCCAGGTCTGTGGGGCTACGCAAGCGGTTCCCAAAGAGCTTTAGAACAAGGCATATTTTTCCCTGCTGGCTCCTTGGGCGTGGGACCCATCTCCAGCCATATGGCCATTTTTGTGCCTGGCGCGGCGCCAAGTGGGAAAGGGTGGTGTCGAGGCTGAAGGCAGCAGGAAAGCCTGCAGCCCCCAGGTGTGTGGGGCTACGCAAGCGGTTCCCAAAGAGCTTTAGAACAAGGCATAATTTTCCCTGCTGGCTCTTTGGGCGTGGGACCCATTTCCAGCCGTATGGGCATTTTTGTGCCTGGCGCGGCACCAAGTGGGAAAGGGTGGTTTTGAGGCTGAAGGCAGCAGGAAAGCCTGCAGCCCCCAGGTCTGTGGGGCTACGCAAGCGGTTCCCAAAGAGCTTTAGAACAAGGTACAGTTTTCCCTGCTGGCTCCTTGGGCGGGGGAACCATCTCCAGCCGTATGGCCATTTTTGTGCCTGGCGCGGCGCCAAGTGGGAAAGGGTGGTTTTGAGGCTGAAGGCAGCAGGAAAGCCTGCAGCCCCCAGGTCTGTGGGGCTACGCAAGCGGTTCCCAAAGAGCTTTAGAACAAGGCATAATTTTCCCTGCTGGCTCTTTGGGCGAGGGACCCATCTCCAGCCATATGGCCATTTTTGTGCCTGGCGCGGCGCCAAGTGGGAAAGGGTGGTTTTGAGGCTGAAGGCAGCAGGAAAGCCTGCAGACCCCAGGTCTGTGGGGCTACGCAAGCGGTTCCCAAAGAGCTTTAGAACAAGGCATAGTTTTCCCTGGTGGCTCCTTGGGCGGGGGACCCATCTCCAGCCATATGGCCATTTTTGTGCCTGGCGCGGCGCCAAGTGGGAAAGGGTGGTGTCGAGGCTGGAGGCAGCAGGAAAGCCTGCAGCCCCCAGGTCTGTGGGGCTACGCAAGCGGTTCCCAAAGAGCTTTAGAACAAGACATAGTTTTCCCTGCTGGCTCTTTGGGCGGGGGACCCATCTCCAGCCATATGGCCATTTTTGTGCCTGGCACGGCGCCAATTGGGAAAGGGTGGTTTTGAGGCTGAAGGCAGCAGGAAAGTCTGCAGCCCCCAGGTCTGTGGGGCTATGCAAGCACTTCCCAAAGAGCTTTAGAACAAGGCATAGTTTTCCCTGCTGGCTCTTCGGCCGTGGGACCCATCTCCAGCCATATGGGCATTTTTGTGCCTGGCACGGCGCCAATTGGGAAAGGGTGGTTTTGAGGCTGAAGGCAGCAGGAAAGCCTGCAGCCCCCAGGTGTGTGGGGCTATGCAAGCACTTCCCAAAGAGCTTTAGAACAAGGCATAGTTTTCCCTGCTGGCTCCTTGGGTGGGGAACCCATCTACAGCCGTATGGTCATTTTTGTGCGTGGCGCAGCGCGAAGTGCGAAAGGGTGGTGTCGAGGCTGAAGGCAGCAGGAAAGCCCGCAGCCCCTAGGTCTGTGGGGCTACGCAAGCGGTTCCCAAAGAGCTTTAGAACAAGGCATAATTTGCCCTGCTGGCTCTTTGGGCGAGGAACCCATCTCCAGCCATATGGCCATTTTTGTGCCTGGCGCGGCGCCAAGTGGGAAAGGGTGGTTTTGAGGCTGAAGGCAGCAGGAAAGCCTACAGCCCCCATGTGTTTGGGGCTACACAAGCAGTTCCCAAAGAGCTTTAGAACAAGGCCTAGTTTTCCCTGCTGGCTCTTTGGGCGTGGGACCCATTTCCAGACGTATGGCCATTATTGTGCGTGGCGCGGCGCCAAGTGGGAAAGGGTAGTTTTGAGGCTGAAAGCAGTAGGAAAGCCTGCAGCACCCAGGTGTGTGGGGCTACACAAGTGGTTCCCAAAGAGCTTTAGAACAAGGCATAGTTTTCCCTGCAGGCTCCTTGGGCGTGGGACCCATCTCCAGCCATATGGCCATTTTTGTGCCTGGCGAGGTGCCAAGTGGGAAAGGGTGGTTTTGAGGCTGAAGGCAGCAGGAAAGCCTGCAGCCCCCAGGTCTGTGGGGCTACGCAAGCGGTTCCCAAAGAGCTTTAGAACAAGGCATAGTTTTCCCTGCTGGCTCCTTGGGCGTGGGACCCATCTCCAGCCATATGGCCATTTTTGTGCCTGGCGCGGCGCCAAGTGGGAAAGGGTGGTGTCGAGGCTGAAGACAGCAGGAAAGCCTGCAGCCCCCAGGTCTGTGGGGCTACGCAAGCGGTTCCCAAAGAGCTTTAGAACAAGGCATAGTTTTCCCTGGTGGCTCTTTGGGCGTGGGACCCATCTCCAGCCATATGGCCATTTTTGTGCCTGGCACGGCGCCAATTGGGAAAGGGTGGTTTTGAGGCTGAAGGCAGCAGGAAAGCCTGCAGCCCCCAGGTCTGTGGGGCTATGCAAGCACTTCCCAAAGAGCTTTAGAACAAGGCATAGTTTTCCCTGCTGGCTCCTTGGGTGGGGAACCCATCTACAGCCGTATGGCCATTTTTGTGCCTGGCGCAGCATGAAGTGCGAAAGGGTGGTGTCGAGGCTGAAGGCAGCAGGAAAGCCCGCAGCCCCCAGGTGTGTGGGGCTATGCAAGCACTTCCCAAAGAGCTTTAGAACAAGGCATAGTTTTCCCTGCAGGCTCCTTGGGCGTGGGCCCCATCTCCAGCCATATGGCCATTTTTGTGCCTGGCGCGGCGCCAAGTGGGAAAGGGTGGTTTTGAGGCTGAAGGCAGTGGGAAAGCCTGCAGCCCCCAGGTGTTTGGGGCTACACAAGCGGTTCCCAAAGAGCTTTAGAACAAGGCCTAGTTTTCCCTGCTGGCTCTTTGGGCGTGGGACCCATCTCCAGACGTATGGCCATTTTTGTGCCTGGCGAGGTGCCAAGTGGGAAAGGGTGGTTTTGAGGCTGAAGGCAGCAGGAAAGCCTGCAGCCCCCAGGTGTGTGGGGCTACGCAAGCGGTTCCCAAAGAGCTTTAGAACAAGGCATAGTTTTCCCTGCTGGCTCCTTGGGCGTGGGACCCATCTCCAGCCATATGGCCATTTTTGTGCCTGGCGCGGCGCCAAGTGGGAAAGGGTGGTGTCGAGGCTGAAGGCAGCAGGAAAGCCTGCAGCCCCCAGGTCTGTGGGGCTACGCAAGCGGTTCCCAAAGAGCTTTAGAACAAGGCATATTTTTCCCAACTGCCTCTTTGGGCGTGGGACCCATCTCCAGCCATATGGCCATTTTTGTGCCTGGCGCGGCGCCAAGTGGGAAAGGGTGGTTTTGAGGCTGAAGGCAGCAGGAAAGCCTGCAGCCCCCAGGTCTGTCGGGCTACGCAAGAGGTTCCCAAAGAGCTTTAGAACAAGGCATAATTTTCCCTGCAGGCTCTTTGGGCGTGGGACCCATTTCCAGCCATATGGCCATTTTTGTGCCTGGCGCGGCGCCAAGTGGGAAAGGGTGGTTTTGAGGGTGAAGGCAGCAGGAAAGCCTGCAGCCCCCAGGTCTGTGGGGCTACGCAAGCGGTTCCCAAAGAGCTTTAGAACAAGGCATAGTTTTCCCTGCTGGCTCCTTGGGCGGGGGACCCATCTCCAGCCATATGGGCATTTTGTGCCTGGCACGGCGCCAATTGGGAAAGGGTGGTTTTGAGGCTGAAGGCAGCAGGAAAGTCTGCAGCCCCCAGGTCTGTGGGGCTATGCAAGCACTTCCCAAAGAGCTTTAGAACAAGGCATAGTTTTCCCTGCTGGCTCTTCGGCCGTGGGACCCATCTCCAGCCATATGGGCTTTTTTGTGCCTGGCACGGCGCCAATTGGGAAAGGGTGGTTTTGAGGCTGAAGGCAGCAGGAAAGCCTGCAGCTCCCGGGTCTGTGGGGCTATGCAAGCACTTCCCAAAGAGCTTTAGAACAAGGCATAGTTTTCCCTGCTGGCTCCTTGGGTGGGGAACCCATCTCCAGCCATATGGCCATTTTTGTGCCTGGCGCGGCGCCAAGTGGGAAAGGGTGGTTTTGAGGCTGAAGGCAGCAGGAAAGCCTGCAGCCCCCGGGTCTGTGGGGCTATGCAAGCACTTCCCAAAGAGCTTTAGAACAAGGCATAGTTTTCCCTGCAGGCTCCTTGGGCGTGGGACCCATCTCCAGCCATATGGCCATTTTTGTGCCTGGCGCGTCGCCAAGTGGGAAAGGGTGGTTTTGAGGCTGAAGGCAGCAGGAAAGCCTGCAGCCCCCAGGTCTGTCGGGCTATGCAAGAGGTTCCCAAAGAGCTTTAGAACAAGGCATAATTTTCCCTGCTGGCTCTTTGGGCGTGGGACCCATTTCCAGCCATATGGCCATTTTTGTGCCTGGCGCGGCACCAAGTGGGAAAGGGTGGTTTTGAGGCTGAAGGCAGCAGGAAAGCCTGCAGCCCCCAGGTCTGTGGGGCTACGCAAGCGGTTCCCAAAGAGCTTTAGAATAAGGTATAGTTTTCCCTGCTGGCTCCTTGGGCGGGGGACCCATCTCCAGCCATATGGCCATTTTTGTGCCTGGCGAGGTGCCAAGTGGGAAAGGGTGGTGTCGAGGCTGAAGGCAGCATGAAAGCCTGCAGCCCCCAGGTCTGTGGGGCTACGCAAGCGGTTCCCAAAGAGCTTTAGAACAAGGCATAGTTTTCCCTGCTGGCTCCTTGGGCGGGGGACCCATCTCCAGCCGTATGGCCATCTTTGTGCCTGGCGCGACGCCAAGTGGGAAAGGGTGGTTTTCAGGCTGAAGGCAGCAGGAAAGCCTGCAGCCCCCAGGTCTGTGGGGCTACGCAAGTGGTTCCCAAAGAGCTTTAGAACAAGGCATAATTTTCCCTGAAGGTTCTTTTGGCGTGGGACCCATCTCCAGCCATAGGGTATATTTGTGCCTGGCGCGGCGCCAAGTGGGAAAGGGTGGTTTTGAGGCTGAAGGCAGCAGGAAAGCCTGCAGCCCCCAGGTCTGTGGGGCTACGCAAGAGGTTCCCAAAGAGCTTTAGAACAAGGCCTAGTTTTCCCTGCTGGCTCCTTGGGCGGGGGACCCATCTCCAGCCATATGGCCATTTTCATTCATATTCACAAGTCCATGGGCCCTGATGGGATGCACCCGAGAGTGCTGAGCGAGCTGGCAGAAGTCATTGCTGGGCCGCTCTCCATCATCTTTGAAAAGTCCTGGAGAACAGGCGAGGTGCCTGGGGACTGGAGGAAAGCCAATGTCACTCCAGTCTTCAAGAAAGGCAAGAAGGAGGAGCTGGGGAACTACAGGCCGGTCAGCCTCACCTCCATCCCTGGAAAGATGATGGAACAGCTCGTTCTGGGTGTCATCTCAAGGCACGTGGAGGAAAGGAAAGCTATCAGAAGTACTCAGCATGGATTCACCAAGGGGAAATCATGTCTGACTAATCTGATAGCCTTCTACGATGGCATGACTAGATGGATAGATGAGGGGAGGGCGGTAGATGTGGTCTACCTTGACTTAAGCAAGGCGTTTGACACGGTCTCCCACAGCATCCTCATAGGGAAGCTTAGGAAGTGTGGGTTAGATGAATGGACAGTGGGGTGGATAGAAAACTGGTTGAAAGATAGAGCTCAGAGGGTTGTGATTAGGGGCACAGAGTCTAGTTGGAGGTCAGTGACGAGTGGTGTTCCCCAGGGTCAGTACTGGGTCCAGTCCTCTTCAACATATTCATCAATGACCTGGATGAGGGGATAGAGTGCGCCCTCAGCAAGTTTGCTGATGACACCAAGCTGGGTGGGGTGGCTGACACACCGGAAGGCTGTGCCGCCATACAGAGAGACCTGGACAGGTTGGAGAGTTGGGCAGAGAGGAACCTTATGAAGTTCAACAAGGGCAAGTGTAGGGTGCTGCACCTGGGAAGGAACAACCCCATGCACCAGTACAGGTTGGGGGCAGACCTGCTGGAGAGCAGCTCAGCTGAAAGAGACCTGGGAGTCCTGGTGGACAACAGGATGACCATGAGTCAGCAATGTGCCCTTGTGGCCAAGAAGGCCAATGGCATCCTGGGATGCATCAAGAAGAGCGTGGCCAGCAGGTCGAGGGAGGTCATCCTCCCCCTCTACTCTGCCTTGGTGAGGCCGCACCTGGAGTACTGTGTCCAGTTCTGGGCTCCCCGGTTCAAGAGGGACAGGGAACTGCTGGAAAGGGTCCAGCAGAGGGCTACAAAGATGATTGGGGGACTGGAACACCTCTCTTATGAGGAAAGGCTGAGGGATTTGGGTCTCTTCAGTCTGGAAAAAAGACGGCTGAGGGGTGACCTTATCAACGCTTATAAATACTTAAAGGGTGGGTGTCAGGAGGATGGGGCCAGGCTCTTTTCAGTGGTGCCCGGGGACAGGACAAGAGGCAATGGGCACAAACTTGAACATAGGAAGTTCCACCTAAACATGAGGAGGAACTTCTTTACCCTGAGGGTGACAGAGCACTGGAACAGGCTGCCCAGAGAGGTGGTGGAGTCTCCAACTCTGGAGACATTCAAAACCCGCCTGGACATGTTCCTGTGTAACCTGCTCTAGGTGACCCTGCTCTGGCAGGGGGGTTGGACTAGATGATCTCCAGAGGTCCCTTCCAACCCTATGATTCTATGATTCTATGATTTTTGTGCCTGGCGAGGTGCCAAGTGGGAAAGGGTGGTTTTGAGGCTGAAGGCAGCATGAAAGCCTGCAGCCCCCAGGTCTGTGGGGCTACGCAAGCGGTTCCCAAAGAGCTTTAGAACAAGGCATATTTTTCCCTGCTGGCTCCTTGGGCGTGGGACCCATCTCCAGCCATATGGCCATTTTTGTGCCTGGCGCGGCGCCAAGTGGGAAAGGGTGGTGTCGAGGCTGAAGGCAGCAGGAAAGCCTGCAGCCCCCAGGTGTGTGGGGCTACGCAAGCGGTTCCCAAAGAGCTTTAGAACAAGGCATATTTTTCCCAACTGCCTCTTTGGGCGTGGGACCCATCTCCAGCCATATGGCCATTTTTGTGCCTGGCGCGGCGCCAAGTGGGAAAGGGTGGTTTTGAGGCTGAAGGCAGCAGGAAAGCCTGCAGCCCCCGGGTCTGTGGGGCTACGCAAGAGGTTCCCAAAGAGCTTTAGAACAAGGCATAATTTTCCCTGCTGGCTCTTTGGGCGTGGGACCCATTTCCAGCCGTATGGCCATTTTTGTGCCTGGCGCGGCGCCAAGTGGGAAAGGGTGGTTTTGAGGGTGAAGGCAGCAGGAAAGCCTGCAGCCCCCAGGTCTGTGGGGCTACGCAAGCGGTTCCCAAAGAGCTTTAGAACAAGGTATAGTTTTCCCTGCTGGCTCCTTGGGCGGGGGAACCATCTCCAGCCATATGGGCATTTTTGTGTCTGGCACGGCGCCAATTGGGAAAGGGTGGTTTTGAGGCTGAAGGCAGCAGGAAAGCCTGCAGCCCCCGGGTCTGTGGGGCTATGCAAGCACTTCCCAAAGAGCTTTAGAACAAGGCATAGTTTTCCCTGCAGGCTCCTTGGGCGTGGGACCCATCTCCAGCCATATGGCCATTTTTGTGCCTGGCGCGGCGCCAAGTGGGAAAGCGTGGTTTTGAGGCTGAAGGCAGCAGGAAAGCCTGCAGCTCCCGGGTCTGTGGGGCTATGCAAGCACTTCCCAAAGAGCTTTAGAACAAGGCATAGTTTTCCCTGCTGGCTCCTTGGGTGGGGAACCCATCTCCAGCCGTATGGCCATTTTTGTGCGTGGCGCAGCGCGAAGTGGGAAAGGGTGGTGTCGAGGCTGAAGGCAGCAGGAAAGCCCGCAGCCCCCAGGTGTGTGGGGCTACGCAAGCGGTTCCCAAAGAGCTTTAGAACAAGGCATAATTTGCCCTGCAGGCTCTTTGGGCGTGGGACCCATCTCCAGCCATATGGCCATTTTTGTGTCTGGCGCGGCGCCAAGTGGGAAAGGGTGGTTTTGAGGCTGAAGGCAGCAGGAAAGCCTGCAGCCCCCGGGTCTGTGGGGCTATGCAAGCACTTCCCAAAGAGCTTTAGAACAAGGCCTAGTTTTCCCTGCTGGCTCCTTGGGCGTGGGACCCATTTCCAGCCATATGGCGATTTTTGTGCCTGGCGCGGCACCAAGTTGGAAAGGGTGGTTTTGAGGCTGAAGGCAGCAGGAAAGCCTGCAGCCCCCAGGTCTGTGGGGCTACGCAAGCGGTTCCCAAAGAGCTTTAGAACAAGGTATAGTTTTCCCTGCTGGCTCCTTGGGCGGGGGACCCATCTCCAGCCATATGGCCATTTTTGTGCCTGGCGAGGTGCCAAGTGGGAAAGGGTGGTGTCGAGGCTGAAGGCAGCATGAAAGCCTGCAGCCCCCAGGTGTGTGGGGCTACGCAAGCGGTTCCCAAAGAGCTTTAGAACAAGGCATAGTTTTCCCTGCTGGCTCCTTGGGCGGGGGACCCATCTCCAGCCGTATGGCCATCTTTGTGCCAGGCGCGACGCCAAGTGGGAAAGGGTGGTTTTCAGGCTGAAGGCAGCAGGAAAGCCTGCAGCCCCCAGGTCTGTGGGGCTACGCAAGCGGTTCCCAAAGAGCTTTAGAACAAGGCATAATTTTCCCTGAAGGCTCTTTGGGCGTGGGACCCATCTCCAGCCATAGGGTATATTTGTGCCTGGCGCGGCGCCAAGTGGGAAAGGGTGGTTTTGAGGCTGAAGGCAGCAGGAAAGCCTGCAGCCCCCAGGTCTGTGGGGCTACGCAAGAGGTTCCCAAAGAGCTTTAGAACAAGGCCTAGTTTTCCCTGCTGGCTCCTTGGGCGGGGGACCCATCTCCAGCCATATGGCCATTTTCATTCATATTCACAAGTCCATGGGCCCTGATGGGATGCACCCGAGAGTGCTGAGGGAGCTGGCAGAAGTCATTGCTGGGCCGCTCTCCATCATCTTTGAAAAGTCCTGGAGAACAGGCGAGGTGCCTGGGGACTGGAGGAAAGCCAATGTCACTCCAGTCTTCAAGAAAGCAAGAAGGAGGAGCCGGGGAACTACAGGCCGGTCAGCCTCACCTCCATCCCTGGAAAGATGATGGAACAGCTCGTTCTGGGTGTCATCTCAAGGCACGTGGAGGAAAGGAAAGCTATCAGAAGTACTCAGCATGGATTCACCAAGGGGAAATCATGTCTGACTAATCTGATAGCCTTCTACGATGGCATGACTAGATGGATAGATGAGGGGAGGGCGGTAGATGTGGTCTACCTTGACTTAAGCAAGGCGTTTGACACGGTCTCCCACAGCATCCTCATAGGGAAGCTTAGGAAGTGTGGGTTAGATGAATGGACAGTGGGGTGGATAGAAAACTGGTTGAAAGATAGAGCTCAGAGGGTTGTGATTAGGGGCACAGAGTCTAGTTGGAGGTCAGTGACGAGTGGTGTTCCCCAGGGTCAGTACTGGGTCCAGTCCTCTTCAACATATTCATCAATGACCTGGATGAGGGGATAGAGTGCGCCCTCAGCAAGTTTGCTGATGACACCAAGCTGGGTGGGGTGGCTGACACACCGGAAGGCTGTGCCGCCATACAGAGAGACCTGGACAGGTTGGAGAGTTGGGCAGAGAGGAACCTTATGAAGTTCAACAAGGGCAAGTGTAGGGTGCTGCACCTGGGAAGGAACAACCCCATGCACCAGTACAGGTTGGGGGCAGACCTGCTGGAGAGCAGCTCAGCTGAAAGAGACCTGGGAGTCCTGGTGGACAACAGGATGACCATGAGTCAGCAATGTGCCCTTGTGGCCAAGAAGGCCAATGGCATCCTGGGATGCATCAAGAAGAGCGTGGCCAGCAGGTCGAGGGAGGTCATCCTCCCCCTCTACTCTGCCTTGGTGAGGCCGCACCTGGAGTACTGTGTCCAGTTCTGGGCTCCCCGGTTCAAGAGGGACAGGGAACTGCTGGAAAGGGTCCAGCAGAGGGCTACAAAGATGATTGGGGGACTGGAACACCTCTCTTATGAGGAAAGGCTGAGGGATTTGGGTCTCTTCAGTCTGGAAAAAAGACGGCTGAGGGGTGACCTTATCAACGCTTATAAATACTTAAAGGGTGGGTGTCAGGAGGATGGGGCCAGGCTCTTTTCAGTGGTGCCCGGGGACAGGACAAGAGGCAATGGGCACAAACTTGAACATAGGAAGTTCCACCTAAACATGAGGAGGAACTTCTTTACCCTGAGGGTGACAGAGCACTGGAACAGGCTGCCCAGAGAGGTGGTGGAGTCTCCAACTCTGGAGACATTCAAAACCCGCCTGGACATGTTCCTGTGTAACCTGCTCTAGGTGACCCTGCTCTGGCAGGGGGGTTGGACTAGATGATCTCCAGAGGTCCCTTCCAACCCTATGATTCTATGATTCTATGATTTTTGTGCCTGGCGAGGTGCCAAGTGGGAAAGGGTGGTTTTGAGGCTGAAGGCAGCAGGAAAGCCTGCAGCCCCCAGGTGTGTGGGGCTACGCAAGCGGTTCCCAAAGAGCTTTAGAACAAGGCATATTTTTCCCAACTGCCTCTTTGGGCGTGGGACCCATCTCCAGCCATATGGCCATTTTTGTGCCTGGCGCGGCGCCAAGTGGGAAAGGGTGGTGTCGAGGCTGAAGGCAGCAGGAAAGCCTGCAGCCCCCAGGTCTGTGGGGCTACGCAAGCGGTTCCCAAAGAGCTTTAGAACAAGGCATAATTTTCCCTGAAGGCTCTTTGGGCGTGGGACCCATCTCCAGCCATAGGGTATATTTGTGCCTGGCGCGGCGCCAAGTGGGAAAGGGTGGTTTTGAGGCTGAAGGCAGCAGGAAAGCCTGCAGCCCCCAGGTCTGTGGGGCTACGCAAGAGGTTCCCAAAGAGCTTTAGAACAAGGCCTAGTTTTCCCTGCTGGCTCCTTGGGCGGGGGACCCATCTCCAGCCATATGGCCATTTTCATTCATATTCACAAGTCCATGGGCCCTGATGGGATGCACCCGAGAGTGCTGAGGGAGCTGGCAGAAGTCATTGCTGGGCCGCTCTCCATCATCTTTGAAAAGTCCTGGAGAACAGGCGAGGTGCCTGGGGACTGGAGGAAAGCCAATGTCACTCCAGTCTTCAAGAAAGGCAAGAAGGAGGAGCCGGGGAACTACAGGCCGGTCAGCCTCACCTCCATCCCTGGAAAGATGATGGAACAGCTCGTTCTGGGTGTCATCTCAAGGCACGTGGAGGAAAGGAAAGCTATCAGAAGTACTCAGCATGGATTCACCAAGGGGAAATCATGTCTGACTAATCTGATAGCCTTCTACGATGGCATGACTAGATGGATAGATGAGGGGAGGGCGGTAGATGTGGTCTACCTTGACTTAAGCAAGGCGTTTGACACGGTCTCCCACAGCATCCTCATAGGGAAGCTTAGGAAGTGTGGGTTAGATGAATGGACAGTGGGGTGGATAGAAAACTGGTTGAAAGATAGAGCTCAGAGGGTTGTGATTAGGGGCACAGAGTCTAGTTGGAGGTCAGTGACGAGTGGTGTTCCCCAGGGTCAGTACTGGGTCCAGTCCTCTTCAACATATTCATCAATGACCTGGATGAGGGGATAGAGTGCGCCCTCAGCAAGTTTGCTGATGACACCAAGCTGGGTGGGGTGGCTGACACACCGGAAGGCTGTGCCGCCATACAGAGAGACCTGGACAGGTTGGAGAGTTGGGCAGAGAGGAACCTTATGAAGTTCAACAAGGGCAAGTGTAGGGTGCTGCACCTGGGAAGGAACAACCCCATGCACCAGTACAGGTTGGGGGCAGACCTGCTGGAGAGCAGCTCAGCTGAAAGAGACCTGGGAGTCCTGGTGGACAACAGGATGACCATGAGTCAGCAATGTGCCCTTGTGGCCAAGAAGGCCAATGGCATCCTGGGATGCATCAAGAAGAGCGTGGCCAGCAGGTCGAGGGAGGTCATCCTCCCCCTCTACTCTGCCTTGGTGAGGCCGCACCTGGAGTACTGTGTCCAGTTCTGGGCTCCCCGGTTCAAGAGGGACAGGGAACTGCTGGAAAGGGTCCAGCAGAGGGCTACAAAGATGATTGGGGGACTGGAACACCTCTCTTATGAGGAAAGGCTGAGGGATTTGGGTCTCTTCAGTCTGGAAAAAAGACGGCTGAGGGGTGACCTTATCAACGCTTATAAATACTTAAAGGGTGGGTGTCAGGAGGATGGGGCCAGGCTCTTTTCAGTGGTGCCCGGGGACAGGACAAGAGGCAATGGGCACAAACTTGAACATAGGAAGTTCCACCTAAACATGAGGAGGAACTTCTTTACCCTGAGGGTGACAGAGCACTGGAACAGGCTGCCCAGAGAGGTGGTGGAGTCTCCAACTCTGGAGACATTCAAAACCCGCCTGGACATGTTCCTGTGTAACCTGCTCTAGGTGACCCTGCTCTGGCAGGGGGGTTGGACTAGATGATCTCCAGAGGTCCCTTCCAACCCTATGATTCTATGATTCTATGATTTTTGTGCCTGGCGAGGTGCCAAGTGGGAAAGGGTGGTTTTGAGGCTGAAGGCAGCATGAAAGCCTGCAGCCCCCAGGTCTGTGGGGCTACGCAAGCGGTTCCCAAAGAGCTTTAGAACAAGGCATATTTTTCCCTGCTGGCTCCTTGGGCGTCGGACCCATCTCCAGCCATATGGCCATTTTTGTGCCTGGCGCGGCGCCAAGTGGGAAAGGGTGGTGTCGAAGCTGAAGGCAGCAGGAAAGCCCGCAGCCCCCAGGTCTGTGGGGCTACGCAAGCGGTTCCCAAAGAGCTTTAGAACAAGGCATATTTTTCCCAACTGCCTCTTTGGGCGTGGGACCCATCTCCAGCCATATGGCCATTTTTGTGCCTGGCGCGGCGCCAAGTGGGAAAGGGTGGTTTTGAGGCTGAAGGCAGCAGGAAAGCCTGCAGCCCCCGGGTCTGTGGGGCTACGCAAGCGGTTCCCAAAGAGCTTTAGAACAAGGCATAATTTTCCCTGCTGGCTCTTTGGGCGTGGGACCCATTTCCAGCCGTATGGCCATTTTTGTGCCTGGCGCGGCGCCAAGTGGGAAAGGGTGGTTTTGAGGGTGAAGGCAGCAGGAAAGCCTGCAGCCCCCAGGTCTGTGGGGCTACGCAAGCGGTTCCCAAAGAGCTTTAGAACAAGGTATAGTTTCCCCTGCTGGCTCCTTGGGCGGGGGAACCATCTCCAGCCATATGGGCATTTTTGTGTCTGGCACGGCGCCAATTGGGAAAGGGTGGTTTTGAGGCTGAAGGCAGCAGGAAAGCCTGCAGCCCCCGGGTCTGTGGGGCTATGCAAGCACTTCCCAAAGAGATTTAGAACAAGGCATACTTTTCCCTGCAGGCTCCTTGGGCGTGGGACCCATCTCCAGCCATATGGCCATTTTTGTGCCTGGCGCGGCGCCAAGTGGGAAAGGGTGGTTTTGAGGCTGAAGGCAGCATGAAAGCCTGCAGCCCCCAGGTGTGTGGGGCTACGCAAGCGGTTCCCAAAGAGCTTTAGAACAAGGCCTAGTTTTCCCTGCTGGCTCTTTGGGCGTGGGACCCATCTCCAGCCATATGGCCATTTTTGTGCCTGGCACGGCGCCAAGTGGGAAAGGGTGGTTTTGAGGCTGAAGGCAGCGGGAAAGCCTGCAGCCCCCAGGTCTGTGGGGCTACGCAAGCGGTTCCCAAAGAGCTTTAGAACAAGGCATATTTTTCCCAACTGCCTCTTTGGGCGTGGGACCCATTTCCAGCCATATGGCCATTTTTGTGCCTGGCGCGGCGCCAAGTGGGAAAGCGTGGTTTTGAGGCTGAAGGCAGCAGGAAAGCCTGCAGCCCCCAGGTCTGTCGGGCTATGCAAGAGGTTCCCAAAGAGCTTTAGAACAAGGCATAATTTTCCCTGCTGGCTCTTTGGGCGTGGGACCCATTTCCAGCCATATGGCCATTTTTGTGCCTGGCGCGGCACCAAGTGGGAAAGGGTGGTTTTGAGGCTGAAGGCAGCAGGAAAGCCTGCAGCCCCCAGGTCTGTGGGGCTACACAAGCGGTTCCCAAAGAGCTTTAGAACAAGGTATATTTTTCCCTGCTGGCTCCTTGGGCGGGGGACCCATCTCCAGCCATATGGCCATTTTTGTGCCTGGCGAGGTGCCAAGTGGGAAAGGGTGGTGTCGAGGCTGAAGGCAGCATGAAAGCCTGCAGCCCCCAGGTCTGTGGGGCTACGCAAGCGGTTCCCAAAGAGCTTTAGAACAAGGCATAGTTTTCCCTGCTGGCTCCTTGGGCGGGGGACCCATCTCCAGCCGTATGGCCATCTTTGTGCCTGGCGCGACGCCAAGTGGGAAAGGGTGGTTTTGAGGGTGAAGGCAGCAGGAAAGCCTGCAGCCCCCAGGTCTGTGGGGCTACGCAAGCGGTTCCCAAAGAGCTTTAGAACAAGGCATAATTTTCCCTGAAGGCTCTTTTGGCGTGGGACCCATCTCCAGCCATAGGGTATATTTGTGCCTGGCGCGGCGCCAAGTGGGAAAGGGTGGTTTTGAGGCTGAAGGCAGCAGGAAAGCCTGCAGCCCCCAGGTCTGTGGGGCTACGCAAGAGGTTCCCAAAGAGCTTTAGAACAAGGCCTAGTTTTCCCTGCTGGCTCCTTGGGCGTGGGACCCATCTCCAGCCATATGGCCATTTTTGTGCCTGGCGCGGCGCCAATTGGGAAAGGGTGGTTTTGAGGCTGAAGGCAGCAGGAAAGCCTGCAGCCCTTGGGTCTGTGGGGCTATGCAAGCACTTCCCAAAGAGCTTTAGAACAAGGCAGAGTTTTCCCTGCTGGCTCCTTGGGCGTGGGACCCATCTCCAGCCATATGGCCATTTTTGTGCCTGGCGCGGCGCCAAGTGGGAAAGGGTGGTGTCGAGGCTGAAGGCAGCGGGAAAGCCTGCAGCCTCCAGGTGTTTGGGGCTACACAAGCGGTTCCCAAAGAGCTTTAGAACAAGGCATATTTTTCCCTGCTGGCTCTTTGGCCATGGGACCCCTGTCCAGCCGTATGGCCATTTTTGTGCCTGGCGCGGCGCCAAGTGGGAAAGGGTAGTTTTGAGGCTGAAAGCAGTAGGAAAGCCTGCAGCCCCCAGGTCTGTGGGGCTACGCAAGAGGTTCCCAAAGAGCTTTAGAACAAGGCATAGTTTTCCCTGCTGGCTCCTTGGGCGGGGGACCCATCTCCAGCCATATGGCCATTTTCATTCATATTCACAAGTCCATGGGCCCTGATGGGATGCACCCGAGAGTGCTGAGGGAGCTGGCAGAAGTCATTGCTGGGCCGCTCTCCATCATCTTTGAAAAGTCCTGGAGAACAGGCGAGGTGCCTGGGGACTGGAGGAAAGCCAATGTCACTCCAGTCTTCAAGAAAGGCAAGAAGGAGGAGCCGGGGAACTACAGGCCGGTCAGCCTCACCTCCATCCCTGGAAAGATGATGGAACAGCTCGTTCTGGGTGTCATCTCAAGGCACGTGGAGGAAAGGAAAGCTATCAGAAGTACTCAGCATGGATTCACCAAGGGGAAATCATGTCTGACTAATCTGATAGCCTTCTACGATGGCATGACTAGATGGATAGATGAGGGGAGGGCGGTAGATGTGGTCTACCTTGACTTAAGCAAGGCGTTTGACACGGTCTCCCACAGCATCCTCATAGGGAAGCTTAGGAAGTGTGGGTTAGATGAATGGACAGTGGGGTGGATAGAAAACTGGTTGAAAGATAGAGCTCAGAGGGTTGTGATTAGGGGCACAGAGTCTAGTTGGAGGTCAGTGACGAGTGGTGTTCCCCAGGGTCAGTACTGGGTCCAGTCCTCTTCAACATATTCATCAATGACCTGGATGAGGGGATAGAGTGCGCCCTCAGCAAGTTTGCTGATGACACCAAGCTGGGTGGGGTGGCTGACACACCGGAAGGCTGTGCCGCCATACAGAGAGACCTGGACAGGTTGGAGAGTTGGGCAGAGAGGAACCTTATGAAGTTCAACAAGGGCAAGTGTAGGGTGCTGCACCTGGGAAGGAACAACCCCATGCACCAGTACAGGTTGGGGGCAGACCTGCTGGAGAGCAGCTCAGCTGAAAGAGACCTGGGAGTCCTGGTGGACAACAGGATGACCATGAGTCAGCAATGTGCCCTTGTGGCCAAGAAGGCCAATGGCATCCTGGGATGCATCAAGAAGAGCGTGGCCAGCAGGTCGAGGGAGGTCATCCTCCCCCTCTACTCTGCCTTGGTGAGGCCGCACCTGGAGTACTGTGTCCAGTTCTGGGCTCCCCGGTTCAAGAGGGACAGGGAACTGCTGGAAAGGGTCCAGCAGAGGGCTACAAAGATGATTGGGGGACTGGAACACCTCTCTTATGAGGAAAGGCTGAGGGATTTGGGTCTCTTCAGTCTGGAAAAAAGACGGCTGAGGGGTGACCTTATCAACGCTTATAAATACTTAAAGGGTGGGTGTCAGGAGGATGGGGCCAGGCTCTTTTCAGTGGTGCCCGGGGACAGGACAAGAGGCAATGGGCACAAACTTGAACATAGGAAGTTCCACCTAAACATGAGGAGGAACTTCTTTACCCTGAGGGTGACAGAGCACTGGAACAGGCTGCCCAGAGAGGTGGTGGAGTCTCCAACTCTGGAGACATTCAAAACCCGCCTGGACATGTTCCTGTGTAACCTGCTCTAGGTGACCCTGCTCTGGCAGGGGGGTTGGACTAGATGATCTCCAGAGGTCCCTTCCAACCCTATGATTCTATGATTCTATGATTTTTGTGCCTGGCGAGGTGCCAAGTGGGAAAGGGTGGTTTTGAGGCTGAAGGCAGCAGGAAAGCCTGCAGCCCCCAGGTGTGTGGGGCTACGCAAGCGGTTCCCAAAGAGCTTTAGAACAAGGCATAGTTTTCCCTGCTGGCTCCTTGGGCGTGGGACCCATCTCCAGCCATAGGGCCATTTTTGTGCCTGGCGCGGCGCCAAGTAGGAAAGGGTGGTGTCGAGGCTGAAGGCAGCAGGAAAGCCTGCAGCCCCCAGGTCTGTGGGGCTACGCAAGCGGTTCCCAAAGAGCTTTAGAACAAGGCATATTTTTCCCTGCTGGCTCTTTGGGCGTGGGACCCATCTCCAGCCGTATGGCCATTTTTGTGCCTGGCGCGGCGCCAAGTGGGAAAGGGTGGTTTTGAGGCTGAAGGCAGCGGGAAAGCCTGCAGCCCCCAGGTGTGTGGGGCTACACAAGCGGTTCCCAAAGAGCTTTAGAACAAGGCATAGTTTTCCCTGCTGGCTCTTTGGGCGTGGGACCCATCTCCAGACGTATGGCCATTATTGTGCGTGGCGCGGCGCCAAGTGGGAAAGGGTAGTTTTGAGGCTGAAAGCAGTAGGAAAGCCTGCAGCCCCCAGGTCTGTGGGGCTACGCAAGAGGTTCCCAAAGAGCTTTAGAACAAGGCATAGTTTTCCCTGCAGGCTCCTTGGGCGTGGGACCCATCTCCAGCCATATGGCCATTTTTGTGCCTGGCGAGGCGCCAAGTGGGAAAGGGTGGTTTTGAGGCTGAAGGCAGCATGAAAGCCTGCAGCCCCCAGGTCTGTGGGGCTACGCAAGCGGTTCCCAAAGAGCTTTAGAACAAGGCATAGTTTTCCCTGCTGGCTCCTTGGGCGTGGGACCCATCTCCAGCCATATGGCCATTTTTGTGCCTGGCGCGGCGCCAAGTGGGAAAGGGTGGTTTTGAGGCTGAAGGCAGCAGGAAAGCCTGCAGCCCCCAGGTCTGTGGGGCTACGCAAGCGGTTCCCAAAGAGCTTTAGAACAAGGCATAGTTTTCCCTGCTGGCTCTTTGGCCGTGGGACCCCTGTCCAGCCATATGGCCATTTTTGTGCCTGGCGAGGTGCCAAGTGGGAAAGGGTGGTTTTGAGGCTGAAGGCAGCAGGAAAGCCTGCAGCCCCCAGGTCTGTGGGGCTACGCAAGAGGTTCCCAAAGAGCTTTAGAACAAGGCATAGTTTTCCCTGCAGGCTCCTTGGGCGTGGGACCCATCTCCAGCCATATGGCCATTTTTGTGCCTGGCGAGGTGCCAAGTGGGAAAGGGTGGTTTTGAGTGTGAAGGCAGCAGGAAAGCCTGCAGCCCCCAGGTCTGTGGGGCTACGCAAGCGGTTCCCAAAGAGCTTTAGAACAAGGCATAGTTTTCCCTGCTGGCTCCTTGGGCGTGGGACCCATCTCCAGCCATATGGCCATTTTTGTGCCTGGCGCGGCGCCAAGTGGGAAAGGGTGGTGTCGAGGCTGAAGGCAGCAGGAAAGCCTGCAGCCCCCAGGTCTGTGGGGCTACGCAAGCGGTTCCCAAAGAGCTTTAGAACAAGGCATATTTTTCCCAACTACCTCTTTGGGCGTGGGACCCATCTCCAGCCATATGGCCATTTTTGTGCCTGGCGCGGCGCCAAGTGGGAAAGGGTGGTTTTGAGGCTGAAGGCAGCAGGAAAGCCTGCAGCCCCCAGGTCTGTCGGGCTACGCAAGAGGTTCCCAAAGAGCTTTAGAACAAGGCATAATTTTCCCTACTGGCTCTTTGGGCGTGGGACCCATTTCCAGCCGTATGGCCATTTTTTTGCCTGGCGCGGCGCCAAGTAGGAAAGGGTGGTGTCGAGGCTGAAGGCAGCAGGAAAGCCTGCAGCCCCCAGGTCTGTGGGGCTACGCAAGCGGTTCCCAAAGAGCTTTAGAACAAGGCATATTTTTCCCTGCTGGCTCCTTGGGCGTGGGACCCATTTCCAGCCATATGGCCATTTTTGTGCCTGGCGCGGCGCCAAGTGGGAAAGGGTGGTTTTGAGGCTGAAGGCAGCGGGAAAGCCTGCAGCCCCCAGGTGTCTGGGGCTACGCAAGCGGTTCCCAAAGAGCTTTAGAACAAGGCATAGTTTTCCCTGCTGGCTCTTTGGGCGTGGGACCCATTTCCAGACGTATGGCCATTATTGTGCGTGGCGTGGCGCCAAGTGGGAAAGGGTAGTTTTGAGGCTGAAAGCAGTAGGAAAGCCTGCAGCCCCCAGGTCTGTGGGGCTACGCAAGAGGTTCCCAAAGAGCTTTAGAACAAGGCATAGTTTTCCCTGCTGGCTCTTTGGGCGTGGGACCCATTTCCAGCCGTATGGCCATTTTTGTGCCTGGCGCGGCGCCAAGTGGGAAAGGGTGGTTTTGAGGCTGAAGGCAGCGGGAAAGCCTGCAGCCCCCAGGTGTGTGGGGCTACGCAAGCGGTTCCCAAAGAGCTTTAGAACAAGGCATAGTTTTCCCTGCTGGCTCCTTGGGCGTGGGACCCATTTCCAGACGTATGGCCATTATTGTGCGTGGCGCGGCGCCAAGTGGGAAAGGGTAGTTTTGAGGCTGAAAGCAGTAGGAAAGCCTGCAGCCCCCAGGTCTGTGGGGCTACGCAAGAGGTTCCCAAAGAGCTTTAGAACAAGGCATAGTTTTCCCTGCAGGCTCCTTGGGCGTGGGACCCATCTCCAGCCATATGGCCATTTTTGTGCCTGGCGAGGCGCCAAGTGGGAAAGGGTGGTTTTGAGGCTGAAGGCAGCATGAAAGCCTGCAGCCCCCAGGTGTGTGGGGCTACGCAAGCGGTTCCCAAAGAGCTTTAGAACAAGGCATAGTTTTCCCTGCTGGCTCCTTGGGCGTGGGACCCATCTCCAGCCATATGGCCATTTTTGTGCCTGGCGCGGCCGCAAGTGGGAAAGGGTGGTTTTGAGGCTGAAGGCAGCAGGAAAGCCTGCAGCCCCCAGGTCTGTGGGGCTACGCAAGCGGTTCCCAAAGAGCTTTAGAACAAGGCATAGTTTTCCCTGCTGGCTCTTTGGCCGTGGGACCCATCTCCAGCCATATGGCCATTTTTGTGCCTGGCGAGGTGCCAAGTGGGAAAGGGTGGTTTTGAGGCTGAAGGCAGCAGGAAAGCCTGCAGCCCCCAGGTCTGTGGGGCTACGCAAGAGGTTCCCAAAGAGCTTTAGAACAAGGCATAGTTTTCCCTGCAGGCTCCTTGGGCGTGGGACCCATCTCCAGCCATATGGCCATTTTTGTGCCTGGCGAGGTGCCAAGTGGGAAAGGGTGGTTTTGAGTGTGAAGGCAGCATGAAAGCCTGCAGCCCCCAGGTCTGTGGGGCTACGCAAGCGGTTCCCAAAGAGCTTTAGAACAAGGCATAGTTTTCCCTGCTGGCTCCTTGGGCGGGGGACCCATCTCCAGCCATATGGCCATTTTTGTGCCTGGCGCGGCGCCAAGTGGGAAAGGGTGGTGTCGAGGCTGAAGGCAGCAGGAAAGCCTGCAGCCCCCAGGTCTGTGGGGCTACGCAAGCGGTTCCCAAAGAGCTTTAGAACAAGGCATATTTTTCCCAACTACCTCTTTGGGCGTGGGACCCATCTCCAGCCATATGGCCATTTTTGTGCCTGGCGCGGCGCCAAGTGGGAAAGGGTGGTTTTGAGGCTGAAGGCAGCAGGAAAGCCTGCAGCCCCCAGGTCTGTCGGGCTACGCAAGAGGTTCCCAAAGAGCTTTAGAACAAGGCATAATTTTCCCTACTGGCTCTTTGGCCGTGGGACCCATTTCCAGCCGTATGGCCATTTTTGTGCCTGGCGCGGCGCCAAGTGGGAAAGGGTAGATTTGAGGCTGAAAGCAGTAGGAAAGCCTGCAGCCCCCAGGTCTGTGGGGCTACGCAAGAGGTTCCCAAAGAGCTTTAGAACAAGGCATAGTTTTCCCTGGTGGCTCTTTGGGCGTGGGACCCATCTCCAGCCATATGGCCATTTTTGTGCCTGGCGAGGTGCCAAGTGGGAAAGGGTGGTTTTGAGGCTGAAGGCAGCAGGAAAGCCTGCAGCCCCCAGGTGTGTGGGGCTACGCAAGCGGTTCCCAAAGAGCTTTAGAACAAGGCATAGTTTTCCCTGCTGGCTCCTTGGGCGTGGGACCCATCTCCAGCCATATGGCCATTATTGTGCGTGGTGCGGCGCCAAGTGGGAAAGGGTGGTGTTGAGGCTGAAGGCAGCAGGAAAGCCTGCAGCCCCCAGGTCTGTGGGGCTACGCAAGCGGTTCCCAAAGAGCTTTAGAACAAGACATAGTTTTCCCTGCTGGCTCTTTGGCCGTGGGACCCATCTCCAGCCATAGGGTATATTTGTGCCTGGCGCGGCGCCAAGTGGGAAAGGGTGGTTTTGAGTGTGAAGGCAGCAGGAAAGCCTGCAGCCCCCAGGTCTGTGGGGCTACGCAAGCGGTTCCCAAAGAGCTTTAGAACAAGGCCTAGTTTTCCCTGCTGGCTCTTTGGGCGGGGGACCCATCTCCAGCCATATGGCCATTTTTTGTGCCTGGAGCGGCACCAAGTGGGAAAGGGTGGTTTTGAGGCTGAAGGCAGCAGGAAAGCCTGCAGCCCCCGGGTCTGTGGGGCTATGCAAGCACTTCCCAAAGAGCTTTAGAACAAGGCATAGTTTTCCCTGCAGGCTCCTTGGGCGTGGGACCCATCTCCAGCCATATGGCCATTTTTGTGCCTGGCACGGCGCCAAGTGGGAAAGGGTGGTTTTGAGGCTGAAGGCAGCGGGAAAGCCTGCAGCCCCCAGGTCTGTGGGGCTACGCAAGCACTTCCCAAAGAGCTTTAGAACAAGGCATAGTTTTCCTTGCCGGCTCCTTGGTGGTGGGACCCATCTCCAGCCATATGGCCATTTTTGTGCCTGGCGCGGCGCCAAGTGGGAAAGGGTGGTGTCGAGGCGGAAGGCAGCAGGAAAGCCTGCAGCCCCCAGGTCTGTGGGGCTACGCAAGCGGTTCCCAAAGAGCTTTAGAACAAGGCATAGTTTTCCCTGCTGGCTCCTTGGGCGTGGGACCCATCTCCAGCCATATGGCCATTATTGTGCGTGGCGCGGCGCCAAGTGGGAAAGGGTGGTTTTGAGGCTGAAGGCAGCAGGAAAGCCTGCAGCCCCCAGGTCTGTGGGGCTACGCAAGCGGTTCCCAAAGAGCTTTAGAACAAGACATAGTTTTCCCTGCTGGCTCTTTGGCCGTGGGACCCATCTCCAGCCATAGGGTATATTTGTGCCTGGCGCGGCGCCAAGTGGGAAAGGGTGGTGTCGAGGCTGAAGGCATCAGGAAAGCCTGCAGCCCCCAGGTCTGTGGGGCTACGCAAGAGGTTCCCAAAGAGCTTTAGAACAAGGCAGAGTTTTCCCTGCAGGCTCCTTGGGCGTGGGACCCATCTCCAGCCATATGGCCATTTTTCTGCCTGGCGCGGCGCCAAGTGGGAAAGGGTGGTTTTGAGGGTGAAGGCAGCAGGAAAGCCTGCAGCCCCCAGGTCTGTGGGGCTACGCAAGCGGTTCCCAAAGAGCTTTAGAACAAGGCATATTTTTCCCAACTGCCTCTTTGGGCGTGGGACCCATCTCCAGCCATATGGCCATTTTTCTGCCTGGCGCGGCGCCAAGTGGGAAAGGGTGGTTTTGAGGCTGAAGGCAGCAGGAAAGCCTGCAGCCCCCAGGTCTGTGGGGCTACGCAAGCGGTTCCCAAACAGCTTTAGAACAAGGTAGATTTTACCCTGCTGGCTCCTTGGGTGTGGGACCCATCTCCAGCCATATGGCCATTTTTGTGCCTGGCGCGGCGCCAAGTGGGAAAGGGTGGTTTTGAGTGTGAAGGCAGCAGGAAAGCCTGCAGCCCCCAGGTCTGTGGGGCTACGCAAGCGGTTCCCAAAGAGCTTTAGAACAAGGCATAATTTTTCCCTGCTGGCTCCTTGGGCGGGGCACCCGTCTCCAGCCTTATGGCCATTTTTGTGCCTGGCGCGGCACCTAATAGCAAAGGGTGGTGTCGAGGCGGAAGGCAGCAGGAAAGCCTGCAGCCCCCAGGTCTGTGGGGCTACGCAAGCGGTTCCCAAAGAGCTTTAGAACAAGGCATAGTTTTCCCTGCTGGCTCTTCGGGCGTGGGACCCATCTCCAGCCATATCGCCATTTTTGTGCCTGGCGCGGCGCCAAGTGGGAAAGGGTGGTTTTGAGGCTGAAGGCAGCAGGAAAGCCTGCAGCCCCCAGGTCTGTGGGGCTATGCAAGCGGTTCCCAAAGAGCTTTAGAACAAGGCATAGTTTTCCCTGCTGGCTCTTTGGCCATGGGACCCATTTCCAGACGTATGGCCATTATTGTGCGTGGCGCGGTGCCAAGTGGGAAAGGGTAGTTTTGAGGCTGAAAGCAGTAGGAAAGCCTGCAGCCCCCAGGTCTGTGGGGCTACGCAAGAGGTTCCCAAAGAGCTTTAGAACAAGGCATAGTTTTCCCTGCAGGCTCCTTGGGCGTGGGACCCATCTCCAGACGTATGGGCATTTTTGTGCCTGGCGCGGCGCCAAGTGGGAAAGGGTGGTTTTGAGGCTGAAGGCAGCAGGAAAGCCTGCAGCCCCCGGGTCTGTGGGGCTACGCAAGAGGTTCCCAAAGAGCTTTAGAACAAGGCATAATTTTCCCTGCTGGCTCCTTGGGCGTGGGACCCATTTCCAGACGTATGGCCATTTTTGTGCCTGGCGCGGTGCCAAGTGGGAAAGGGTAGTTTTGAGGCTGAAAGCAGTAGGAAAGCCTGCAGCCCCCAGGTCTGTGGGGCTACGCAAGAGGTTCCCAAAGAGCTTTAGAACAAGGCATAGTTTTCCCTGCTGGCTCCTTGGTGGTGGGACACATCTCCAGCCATATGGCCATTTTTGTGCCTGGCGCGGCGCCAAGTGGGAAAGGGTGGTGTCGAGGCTGAAGGCAGCAGGAAAGCCTGCAGCCCCCAGGTCTGTGGGGCTACGCAAGAGGTTCCCAAAGAGCTTTAGAACAAGGCATAGTTTTCCCTGCAGGCTCCTTGGGCGTGGGACCCATCTCCAGCCATATGGCCATTTTTGTGCCTGGCGCGGCGCCAAGTGGGAAAGGGTGGTTTTGAGGGTGAAGGCAGCAGGAAAGCCTGCAGCCCCCAGGTCTGTGGGGCTACGCAAGAGGTTCCCAAAGAGCTTTAGAACAAGGCATATTTTTCCCAACTGCCTCTTTGGGCGTGGGACCCATCTCCAGCCATATGGCCATTTTTGTGCCTGGCGCGGCGCCAAGTGGGAAAGGGTGGTTTTGAGGCTGAAGGCAGCAGGAAAGCCTGCAGCCCCCAGGTGTGTGGGGCTACGCAAGCGGTTCCCAAACAGCTTTAGAACAAGGTAGATTTTACCCTGCTGGCTCCTTGGGCGGGGGACCCATCTCCAGCCATATGGCCATTTTTGTGCCTGGCGCGGCGCCAAGTGCGAAAGGGTGGTTTTGAGTGTGAAGGCAGCAGGAAAGCCTGCAGCCCCCAGGTCTGTGGGGCTACACAAGCGGTTCCCAAAGAGCTTTAGAACAAGGCATAATTTTTCCCTGCTGGCTCTTTGGGCGGGGCACCCGTCTCCAGCCTTATGGCCATTTTTGTGCCTGGCGCGGCACCTAATGGTAAAGGGTGGTTTGGAGGCTGAAGGCAGCAGGAAAGCCTGCAGCCCCCAGGTCTTTGGGGCTACGCAAGCGGTTCCCAAAGAGCTTTAGAACAAGGCATAGTTTTCCCTGCTGGCTCTTCGGGTGTGGGACCCATCTCCAGCCATATGGCCATTTTTGTGCCTGGCGCGGCGCCAAGTGGGAAAGGGTGGTTTTGAGGCTGAAGGCAGCAGGAAAGCCTGCAGCCCCCAGGTCTGTGGGGCTATGCAAGCGTTTCCCAAAGAGCTTTAGAACAAGGCATAGTTTTCCCTGCTGGCTCTTTGGCCATGGGACCCATTTCCAGACGTATGGCCATTATTGTGCGTGGCGCGGTGCCAAGTGGGAAAGGGTAGTTTTGAGGCTGAAAGCAGTAGGAAAGCCTGCAGCCCCCAGGTCTGTGGGGCTACGCAAGAGGTTCCCAAAGAGCTTTAGAACAAGGCATAGTTTTCCCTGCAGGCTCCTTGGGCGTGGGACCCATCTCCAGACGTATGGGCATTTTTGTGCCTGGCGCTGCGCCAAGTGGGAAAGGGTGGTTTTGAGGCTGAAGGCAGCAGGAAAGCCTGCAGCCCCCAGGTCTGTGGGGCTACACAAGAGGTTCCCAAAGAGCTTTAGAACAAGGCATAGTTTTCCCTGCTGGCTCCTTGGGCGAGGGACCCATCTCCAGCCATATGGCCATTTTTGTGCCTGGCGCGGCGCCAAGTGGGAAAGGGTGTTGTCAAGGCTGAAGGCAGCAGGAAAGCCTGCAGCCCCCAGGTGTGTGGGGCTACGCAAGCGGTTCCCAAAGAGCTTTAGAACAAGGCATAGTTTTCCCTGCTGGCTCTTTGGCCATGGGACCCCTGTCCAGCCATATGGCCATTTTTGTGCCTGGCGCGGCGCCAAGTGGGAAAGGGTGGTTTTGAGGCTGAAGGCAGCAGGAAAGCCTGCAGCCCCCAGGTCTGTGGGGCTACGCAAGAGGTTCCCAAAGAGCTTTAGAACAAGGCATAGTTTTCCCTGCTGGCTCCTTGGGCGTGGGACCCATCTCCAGCCATATGGCCATTTTTGTGCCTGGCGCGGTGCCAAGTGGGAAAGGGTGGTTTTGAGGCTGAAGGCAGCAGGAAAGCCTGCAGCCCCCAGGTCTGTGGGGCTACGCAAGCGGTTCCCAAAGAGCTTTAGAACAAGGCATAGTTTTCCCTGCTGGCTCTTTGGGCGTGGGACCCATCTCCAGCCATATGGCCATTTTTGTGCCTGGCACGGCGCCAAGTGCGAAAGGGTGGTTTTGAGGCTGAAGGCAGCAGGAAAGCCTGCAGCCCCCAGGTCTGTGGGGCTACGCAAGCGGTTCCCAAAGAGCTTTAGAACAAGGCATAATTTTTCCCTGCTGGCTCTTTGGGCGTGGGACCCATTTCCAGACGTATGGCCATTATTGTGCGTGGCGCGGTGCCAAGTGGGAAAGGTTAGTTTTGAGGCTGAAAGCAGTAGGAAAGCCTGCAGCCCCCAGGTCTGTGGGGCTACGCAAGAGGTTCCCAAAGAGCTTTAGAACAAGGCATAGTTTTCCCTGCTGGCTTCTTGGGCGTGGGACCCATCTCCAGCCATATGGGCATTTTTGTGCCTGGCGCGGCGCCAAGTGGGAAAGGGTGGTTTTGAGGGTGAAGGCAGCAGGAAAGCCTGCAGCCCCCAGGTCTGTGGGGCTACGCAAGCGGTTCCCAAAGAGCTTTAGAACAAGGCATATTTTTCCCAACTGCCTCTTTGGGCGTGGGACCCATCTCCAGCCATATGGCCATTTTTCTGCCTGGCGCGGCGCCAAGTGGGAAAGGGTGGTTTTGAGGCTGAAGGCAGCAGGAAAGCCTGCAGCCCCCAGGTCTGTGGGGCTACGCAAGCGGTTCCCAAACAGCTTTAGAACAAGGTAGATTTTACCCTGCTGGCTCCTTGGGTGTGGGACCCATCTCCAGCCATATGGCCATTTTTGTGCCTGGCGCGGCGCCAAGTGGGAAAGGGTGGTTTTGAGTGTGAAGGCAGCAGGAAAGCCTGCAGCCCCCAGGTCTGTGGGGCTACGCAAGCGGTTCCCAAAGAGCTTTAGAACAAGGCATAATTTTTCCCTGCTGGCTCCTTGGGCGGGGCACCCGTCTCCAGCCTTATGGCCATTTTTGTGCCTGGCGCGGCACCTAATAGCAAAGGGTGGTGTCGAGGCGGAAGGCAGCAGGAAAGCCTGCAGCCCCCAGGTCTGTGGGGCTACGCAAGCGGTTCCCAAAGAGCTTTAGAACAAGGCATAGTTTTCCCTGCTGGCTCTTCGGGCGTGGGACCCATCTCCAGCCATATCGCCATTTTTGTGCCTGGCGCGGCGCCAAGTGGGAAAGGGTGGTTTTGAGGCTGAAGGCAGCAGGAAAGCCTGCAGCCCCCAGGTCTGTGGGGCTATGCAAGCGGTTCCCAAAGAGCTTTAGAACAAGGCATAGTTTTCCCTGCTGGCTCTTTGGCCATGGGACCCATTTCCAGACGTATGGCCATTATTGTGCGTGGCGCGGTGCCAAGTGGGAAAGGGTAGTTTTGAGGCTGAAAGCAGTAGGAAAGCCTGCAGCCCCCAGGTCTGTGGGGCTACGCAAGAGGTTCCCAAAGAGCTTTAGAACAAGGCATAGTTTTCCCTGCAGGCTCCTTGGGCGTGGGACCCATCTCCAGACGTATGGGCATTTTTGTGCCTGGCGCGGCGCCAAGTGGGAAAGGGTGGTTTTGAGGCTGAAGGCAGCAGGAAAGCCTGCAGCCCCCGGGTCTGTGGGGCTACGCAAGAGGTTCCCAAAGAGCTTTAGAACAAGGCATAATTTTCCCTGCTGGCTCCTTGGGCGTGGGACCCATTTCCAGACGTATGGCCATTTTTGTGCCTGGCGCGGTGCCAAGTGGGAAAGGGTAGTTTTGAGGCTGAAAGCAGTAGGAAAGCCTGCAGCCCCCAGGTCTGTGGGGCTACGCAAGAGGTTCCCAAAGAGCTTTAGAACAAGGCATAGTTTTCCCTGCTGGCTCCTTGGTGGTGGGACACATCTCCAGCCATATGGCCATTTTTGTGCCTGGCGCGGCGCCAAGTGGGAAAGGGTGGTGTCGAGGCTGAAGGCAGCAGGAAAGCCTGCAGCCCCCAGGTCTGTGGGGCTACGCAAGAGGTTCCCAAAGAGCTTTAGAACAAGGCATAGTTTTCCCTGCAGGCTCCTTGGGCGTGGGACCCATCTCCAGCCATATGGCCATTTTTGTGCCTGGCGCGGCGCCAAGTGGGAAAGGGTGGTTTTGAGGGTGAAGGCAGCAGGAAAGCCTGCAGCCCCCAGGTCTGTGGGGCTACGCAAGAGGTTCCCAAAGAGCTTTAGAACAAGGCATATTTTTCCCAACTGCCTCTTTGGGCGTGGGACCCATCTCCAGCCATATGGCCATTTTTGTGCCTGGCGCGGCGCCAAGTGGGAAAGGGTGGTTTTGAGGCTGAAGGCAGCAGGAAAGCCTGCAGCCCCCAGGTGTGTGGGGCTACGCAAGCGGTTCCCAAACAGCTTTAGAACAAGGTAGATTTTACCCTGCTGGCTCCTTGGGCGGGGGACCCATCTCCAGCCATATGGCCATTTTTGTGCCTGGCGCGGCGCCAAGTGCGAAAGGGTGGTTTTGAGTGTGAAGGCAGCAGGAAAGCCTGCAGCCCCCAGGTCTGTGGGGCTACACAAGCGGTTCCCAAAGAGCTTTAGAACAAGGCATAATTTTTCCCTGCTGGCTCTTTGGGCGGGGCACCCGTCTCCAGCCTTATGGCCATTTTTGTGCCTGGCGCGGCACCTAATGGTAAAGGGTGGTTTGGAGGCTGAAGGCAGCAGGAAAGCCTGCAGCCCCCAGGTCTTTGGGGCTACGCAAGCGGTTCCCAAAGAGCTTTAGAACAAGGCATAGTTTTCCCTGCTGGCTCTTCGGGTGTGGGACCCATCTCCAGCCATATGGCCATTTTTGTGCCTGGCGCGGCGCCAAGTGGGAAAGGGTGGTTTTGAGGCTGAAGGCAGCAGGAAAGCCTGCAGCCCCCAGGTCTGTGGGGCTATGCAAGCGTTTCCCAAAGAGCTTTAGAACAAGGCATAGTTTTCCCTGCTGGCTCTTTGGCCATGGGACCCATTTCCAGACGTATGGCCATTATTGTGCGTGGCGCGGTGCCAAGTGGGAAAGGGTAGTTTTGAGGCTGAAAGCAGTAGGAAAGCCTGCAGCCCCCAGGTCTGTGGGGCTACGCAAGAGGTTCCCAAAGAGCTTTAGAACAAGGCATAGTTTTCCCTGCAGGCTCCTTGGGCGTGGGACCCATCTCCAGACGTATGGGCATTTTTGTGCCTGGCGCTGCGCCAAGTGGGAAAGGGTGGTTTTGAGGCTGAAGGCAGCAGGAAAGCCTGCAGCCCCCAGGTCTGTGGGGCTACACAAGAGGTTCCCAAAGAGCTTTAGAACAAGGCATAGTTTTCCCTGCTGGCTCCTTGGGCGAGGGACCCATCTCCAGCCATATGGCCATTTTTGTGCCTGGCGCGGCGCCAAGTGGGAAAGGGTGTTGTCAAGGCTGAAGGCAGCAGGAAAGCCTGCAGCCCCCAGGTGTGTGGGGCTACGCAAGCGGTTCCCAAAGAGCTTTAGAACAAGGCATAGTTTTCCCTGCTGGCTCTTTGGCCATGGGACCCCTGTCCAGCCATATGGCCATTTTTGTGCCTGGCGCGGCGCCAAGTGGGAAAGGGTGGTTTTGAGGCTGAAGGCAGCAGGAAAGCCTGCAGCCCCCAGGTCTGTGGGGCTACGGAAGAGGTTCCCAAAGAGCTTTAGAACAAGGCATAGTTTTCCCTGCTGGCTCCTTGGGCGTGGGACCCATCTCCAGCCATATGGCCATTTTTGTGCCTGGCGCGGTGCCAAGTGGGAAAGGGTGGTTTTGAGGCTGAAGGCAGCAGGAAAGCCTGCAGCCCCCAGGTCTGTGGGGCTACGCAAGCGGTTCCCAAAGAGCTTTAGAACAAGGCATAGTTTTCCCTGCTGGCTCTTTGGGCGTGGGACCCATCTCCAGCCATATGGCCATTTTTGTGCCTGGCGCGGCGCCAAGTGCGAAAGGGTGGTTTTGAGGCTGAAGGCAGCAGGAAAGCCTGCAGCCCCCAGGTCTGTGGGGCTACGCAAGCGGTTCCCAAAGAGCTTTAGAACAAGGCATAATTTTTCCCTGCTGGCTCTTTGGGCGTGGGACCCATTTCCAGACGTATGGCCATTATTGTGCGTGGCGCGGTGCCAAGTGGGAAAGGTTAGTTTTGAGGCTGAAAGCAGTAGGAAAGCCTGCAGCCCCCAGGTCTGTGGGGCTACGCAAGAGGTTCCCAAAGAGCTTTAGAACAAGGCATAGTTTTCCCTGCTGGCTTCTTGGGCGTGGGACCCATCTCCAGCCATATGGGCATTTTTGTGCCTGGCGCGGCGCCAAGTGGGAAAGGGTGGTTTTGAGGGTGAAGGCAGCAGGAAAGCCTGCAGCCCCCAGGTCTGTGGGGCTACACAAGAGGTTCCCAAAGAGCTTTAGAACAAGGCATAGTTTTCCCTGCTGGCTCTTTGGGCGTGGGACCCATTTCCAGCCATATGGCCATTATTGTGCGTGGCGCGGCGCCAAGTGGGAAAGGGTAGTTTTGAGGCTGAAAGCAGTAGGAAAGCCTGCAGCCCCCAGGTCTGTGGGGCTACGCAAGAGGTTCCCAAAGAGCTTTAGAACAAGGCATAGTTTTCCCTGCTGGCTCCTTGGGCGTGGGACCCATCTCCAGCCATATGGCCATTTTTGTGCCTGGCGCGGCGCCAAGTGGGAAAGGGTGGTGTCGAGGCTGAAGGCAGCAGGAAAGCCTGCAGCCCCCAGGTCTGTGGGGCTACGCAAGCGGTTCCCAAAGAGCTTTAGACAAGGCATAGTTTTCCCTGCTGGCTCTTTGGCCGTGAGACCCCTGTCCAGCCATATGGCCATTTTTGTGCCTGGCGCGGCGCCGAGTGGGAAAGGGTGGTTTTGAGGCTGAAGGCAGCAGGAAAGGCTGCAGCCCCCAGGTCTGTGGGGCTACGGAAGAGGTTCCCAAAGAGCTTTAGAACAAGGCATAGTTTTCCCTGCTGGCTCCTTGGGCGTGGGACCCATCTCCAGCCATATGGCCATTTTTGTGCCTGGCGAGGTGCCAAGTGGGAAAGGGTGGTTTTGAGGCTGAAGGCAGCATGAAAGCCTGCAGCCCCCAGGTGTGTGGGGCTACGCAAGCGGTTCCCAAAGAGCTTTAGAACAAGGCATAGTTTTCCCTGCTGGCTCCTTGGGCGTGGGACCCATCTCCAGCCATATGGCCATTTTTGTGCCTGGCGCGGCGCCAAGTGGGAAAGGGTGGTTTTGAGGCTGAAGTCAGCAGGAAAGCCTGCAGCCCCCAGGTCTGTGGGGCTACGCAAGCGGTTCCCAAAGAGCTTTAGAACAAGGCATAGTTTTCCCAACTGCCTCTTTGGGCGTGGGACCCATCTCCAGCCATATGGCCATTTTTGTGCCTGGCGCGGCGCCAAGTGGGAAAGGGTGGTTTTGAGGCTGAAGGCAGCAGGAAAGCCTGCAGCCCCCAGGTCTGTCGGGCTACGCAAGCGGTTCCCAAAGAGCTTTAGAAGAAGGCATAATTCTCCTTGCTGGCTCTTTGGGCGTGGGACCCATTTCCAGCCGTATGGCCATTTTTGTGCCTGGCGCGGCGCCAAGTGGGAAAGGGTGGTTTTGAGGGTGAAGGCAGCAGGAAAGCCTGCAGCCCCCAGGTCTGTGGGGCTACGCAAGCGGTTCCCAAAGAGCTTTAGAACAAGGCATATTTTTCCCTGCTGGCTCCTTGGGCGTGGGACCCATTTCCAGACGTATGGCCATTATTGTGCGTGGCGCGGTGCCAAGTGGGAAAGGGTAGTTTTGAGGCTGAAAGCAGTAGGAAAGCCTGCAGCCCCCAGGTCTGTGGGGCTACGCAAGAGGTTCCCAAAGAGCTTTAGAACAAGGCATAGTTTTCCCTGCTGGCTCCTTGGGCGTGGGACCCATCTCCAGCCATATGGCCATTTTTGTGCCTGGCGCGGCGCCAAGTGGGAAAGGGTGGTTTTGAGGCTGAAGGCAGCAGGAAAGCCTGCAGCCCCCAGGTCTGTGGGGCTACGCAAGAGGTTCCCAAAGAGCTTTAGAACAAGGCATAGTTTTCCCTGCAGGCTCCTTGGGCGTGGGACCCATCTCCAGCCATATGGCCATTTTTCTGCCTGGCGCGGCGCCAAGTGGGAAAGGGTGGTTTTGAGGGTGAAGGCAGCAGGAAAGCCTGCAGCCCCCAGGTCTGTGGGGCTACGCAAGAGGTTCCCAAAGAGCTTTAGAACAAGGCATATTTTTCCCAACTGCCTCTTTGGGCGTGGGACCCATCTCCAGCCATATGGCCATTTTTCTGCCTGGCGCGGCGCCAAGTGGGAAAGGGTGGTTTTGAGGCTGAAGGCAGCAGGAAAGCCTGCAGCCCCCAGGTCTGTGGGGCTACGCAAGCGGTTCCCAAAGAGCTTTAGAACAAGGTAGATTTTACCCTGCTGGCTCCTTGGGCGGGGGACCCATCTCCAGCCATATGGCCATTTTTGTGCCTGGCGCGGCGCCAAGTGCGAAAGGGTGGTTTTGAGGCTGAAGGCAGCAGGAAAGCCTGCAGCCCCCAGGTCTGTGGGGCTACGCAAGCGGTTCCCAAAGAGCTTTAGAACAAGGCATAATTTTTCCCTGCTGGCTCTTTGGGCGGGGCACCCGTCTCCAGCCTTATGGCCATTTTTGTGCCTGGCGCGGCACCTAATGGTAAAGGGTGGTTTTGAGGCTGAAGGCAGCAGGAAAGCCTGCAGCCCCCAGGTCTGTGGGGCTACGCAAGCGGTTCCCAAAGAGCTTTAGAACAAGGCATAGTTTTCCCTGCTGGCTCTTCGGGCGTGGGACCCATCTCCAGCCATATGGCCATTTTTGTGCCTGGCGCGGCGCCAAGTGGGAAAGGGTGGTTTTGAGGCTGAAGGCAGCAGGAAAGCCTGCAGCCCCCAGGTCTGTGGGGCTACGCAAGCGGTTCCCAAAGAGCTTTAGAACAAGGTAGATTTTACCCTGCTGGCTCCTTGGGCGGGGGACCCATCTCCAGCCATATGGCCATTTTTGTGCCTGGCGCGGCGCCAAGTGCGAAAGGGTGGTTTTGAGGCTGAAGGCAGCAGGAAAGCCTGCAGCCCCCAGGTCTGTGGGGCTACGCAAGCGGTTCCCAAAGAGCTTTAGAACAAGGCATAATTTTTCCCTGCTGGCTCTTTGGGCGGGGCACCCGTCTCCAGCCTTATGGCCATTTTTGTGCCTGGCGCGGCACCTAATGGTAAAGGGTGGTGTCGAGGCGGAAGGCAGCAGGAAAGCCTGCAGCCCCCAGGTCTGTGGGGCTACGCAAGCGGTTCCCAAAGAGCTTTAGAACAAGGCATAGTTTTCCCTGCTGGCTCTTCGGGCGTGGGACCCATCTCCAGCCATATCGCCATTTTTGTTCCTGGCGCGGCGCCAAGTGGGAAAGGGTGGTTTTGAGGGTGAAGGCAGCAGGAAAGCCTGCAGCCCCCAGGTCTGTGGGGCTACACAAGAGGTTCCCAAAGAGCTTTAGAACAAGGCATAGTTTTCCCTGCTGGCTCCTTGGGCTTGGGACCCATCTCCAGCCATATGGCCATTTTTGTGCCTGGCGCGGCGCCAAGTGGGAAAGGGTGTTGTCAAGGCTGAAGGCAGCAGGAAAGCCTGCAGCCCCCGGGTCTGTGGGGCTACGCAAGCGGTTCCCAAAGAGCTTTAGAACAAGGCCTAGTTTTCCCTGCTGGCTCTTTGGCCATGGGACCCCTGTCCAGCCATATGGCCATTTTTGTGCCCGGCGCGGCGCCAAGTGGGAAAGGGTGGTTTTGAGGCTGAAGGCAGCAGGAAAGCCTGCAGCCCCCAGGTCTGTGGGGCTACGGAAGAGGTTCCCAAAGAGCTTTAGAACAAGGCATAGTTTTCCCTGCAGGCTCCTTGGGCGTGGGACCCATCTCCAGCCATATGGCCATTTTTGTGCCTGGCGCGGTGCCAAGTGGGAAAGGGTGGTTTTGAGGCTGAAGGCAGCAGGAAAGCCTGCAGCCCCCAGGTGTGTGGGGCTATGCAAGCGGTTCCCAAAGAGTTTTAGAACAAGGCATAGTTTTCCCCACTGCCTCTTTGGGCGTGGGACCCATCTCCAGCCATATGGCCATTTTTGTGCCTGGCGTGGCGCCAAGTGTGAAAGGGTGGTTTTGAGGGTGAAGGCAGCAGGAAAGCCTGCAGCCCCCAGGTCTGTGGAGCTACGCAAGCGGTTCCCAAAGAGCTTTAGAACAAGGCATAATTTTTCCCTGCTGGCTCTTTGGGCGTGGGACCCATTTCCAGACGTATGGCCATTATTGTGCGTGGCGCGGTGCCAAGTGGGAAAGGTTAGTTTTGAGGCTGAAAGCAGTAGGAAAACCTGCAGCCCCCAGGTCTGTGGGGCTACGCAAGAGGTTCCCAAAGAGCTTTAGAACAAGGCATAGTTTTCCCTGCTGGCTCCTTGGGCGTGGGACCCATCTCCAGCCATATGGCCATTTTTGTGTCTGGCGCGGCGCCAAGTGGGAAAGGGTGGTTTTGAGGGTGAAGGCATCAGGAAAGCCTGCAGCCCCCAGGTCTGTGGGGCTACACAAGAGGTTCCCAAAGAGCTTTAGAACAAGGCATAGTTTTCCCTGCTGGCTCTTTGGGCGTGGGACCCATTTCCAGCCATATGGCCATTATTGTGCGTGGCGCGGCGCCAAGTGGGAAAGGGTAGTTTTGAGGCTGAAAGCAGTAGGAAAGCCTGCAGCCCCCAGGTCTGTGGGGCTACGCAAGAGGTTCCCAAAGAGCTTTAGAACAAGGCATAGTTTTCCCTGCTGGCTCCTTGGGCGTGGGACCCATCTCCAGCCATATGGCCATTTTTGTGCCTGGCGCGGCGCCAAGTGGGAAAGGGTGGTTTTGAGGCTGAAGGCAGCAGGAAAGCCTGCAGCCCCCAGGTCTGTGGGGCTACGCAAGAGGTTCCCAAAGAGCTTTAGAACAAGGCATAGTTTTCCCTGCAGGCTCCTTGGGCGTGGGACCCATCTCCAGCCATATGGCCATTTTTCTGCCTGGCGCGGCGCCAAGTGGGAAAGGGTGGTTTTGAGGGTGAAGGCAGCAGGAAAGCCTGCAGCCCCCAGGTCTGTGGGGCTACGCAAGAGGTTCCCAAAGAGCTTTAGAACAAGGCATATTTTTCCCAACTGCCTCTTTGGGCGTGGGACCCATCTCCAGCCATATGGCCATTTTTCTGCCTGGCGCAGCGCCAAGTGGGAAAGGGTGGTTTTGAGGCTGAAGGCAGCAGGAAAGCCTGCAGCCCCCAGGTCTGTGGGGCTACGCAAGCGGTTCCCAAAGAGCTTTAGAACAAGGTAGATTTTACCCTGCTGGCTCCTTGGGCGGGGGACCCATCTCCAGCCATATGGCCATTTTTGTGCCTGGCGCGGCGCCAAGTGCGAAAGGGTGGTTTTGAGGCTGAAGGCAGCAGGAAAGCCTGCAGCCCCCAGGTCTGTGGGGCTACGCAAGCGGTTCCCAAAGAGCTTTAGAACAAGGCATAATTTTTCCCTGCTGGCTCTTTGGGCGGGGCACCCGTCTCCAGCCTTATGGCCATTTTTGTGCCTGGCGCGGCACCTAATGGTAAAGGGTGGTTTTGAGGCTGAAGGCAGCAGGAAAGCCTGCAGCCCCCAGGTCTGTGGGGCTACGCAAGCGGTTCCCAAAGAGCTTTAGAACAAGGCATAGTTTTCCCTGCTGGCTCTTCGGGCGTGGGACCCATCTCCAGCCATATGGCCATTTTTGTGCCTGGCGCGGCGCCAAGTGGGAAAGGGTGGTTTTGAGGCTGAAGGCAGCAGGAAAGCCTGCAGCCCCCAGGTCTGTGGGGCTACGCAAGCGGTTCCCAAAGAGCTTTAGAACAAGGTAGATTTTACCCTGCTGGCTCCTTGGGCGGGGGACCCATCTCCAGCCATATGGCCATTTTTGTGCCTGGCGCGGCGCCAAGTGCGAAAGGGTGGTTTTGAGGCTGAAGGCAGCAGGAAAGCCTGCAGCCCCCAGGTCTGTGGGGCTACGCAAGCGGTTCCCAAAGAGCTTTAGAACAAGGCATAATTTTTCCCTGCTGGCTCTTTGGGCGGGGCACCCGTCTCCAGCCTTATGGCCATTTTTGTGCCTGGCGCGGCACCTAATGGTAAAGGGTGGTGTCGAGGCGGAAGGCAGCAGGAAAGCCTGCAGCCCCCAGGTCTGTGGGGCTACGCAAGCGGTTCCCAAAGAGCTTTAGAACAAGGCATAGTTTTCCCTGCTGGCTCTTCGGGCGTGGGACCCATCTCCAGCCATATCGCCATTTTTGTTCCTGGCGCGGCGCCAAGTGGGAAAGGGTGGTTTTGAGGGTGAAGGCAGCAGGAAAGCCTGCAGCCCCCAGGTCTGTGGGGCTACACAAGAGGTTCCCAAAGAGCTTTAGAACAAGGCATAGTTTTCCCTGCTGGCTCCTTGGGCTTGGGACCCATCTCCAGCCATATGGCCATTTTTGTGCCTGGCGCGGCGCCAAGTGGGAAAGGGTGTTGTCAAGGCTGAAGGCAGCAGGAAAGCCTGCAGCCCCCGGGTCTGTGGGGCTACGCAAGCGGTTCCCAAAGAGCTTTAGAACAAGGCCTAGTTTTCCCTGCTGGCTCTTTGGCCATGGGACCCCTGTCCAGCCATATGGCCATTTTTGTGCCCGGCGCGGCGCCAAGTGGGAAAGGGTGGTTTTGAGGCTGAAGGCAGCAGGAAAGCCTGCAGCCCCCAGGTCTGTGGGGCTACGGAAGAGGTTCCCAAAGAGCTTTAGAACAAGGCATAGTTTTCCCTGCAGGCTCCTTGGGCGTGGGACCCATCTCCAGCCATATGGCCATTTTTGTGCCTGGCGCGGTGCCAAGTGGGAAAGGGTGGTTTTGAGGCTGAAGGCAGCAGGAAAGCCTGCAGCCCCCAGGTGTGTGGGGCTATGCAAGCGGTTCCCAAAGAGTTTTAGAACAAGGCATAGTTTTCCCCACTGCCTCTTTGGGCGTGGGACCCATCTCCAGCCATATGGCCATTTTTGTGCCTGGCGTGGCGCCAAGTGTGAAAGGGTGGTTTTGAGGGTGAAGGCAGCAGGAAAGCCTGCAGCCCCCAGGTCTGTGGAGCTACGCAAGCGGTTCCCAAAGAGCTTTAGAACAAGGCATAATTTTTCCCTGCTGGCTCTTTGGGCGTGGGACCCATTTCCAGACGTATGGCCATTATTGTGCGTGGCGCGGTGCCAAGTGGGAAAGGTTAGTTTTGAGGCTGAAAGCAGTAGGAAAACCTGCAGCCCCCAGGTCTGTGGGGCTACGCAAGAGGTTCCCAAAGAGCTTTAGAACAAGGCATAGTTTTCCCTGCTGGCTCCTTGGGCGTGGGACCCATCTCCAGCCATATGGCCATTTTTGTGTCTGGCGCGGCGCCAAGTGGGAAAGGGTGGTTTTGAGGGTGAAGGCATCAGGAAAGCCTGCAGCCCCCAGGTCTGTGGGGCTACACAAGAGGTTCCCAAAGAGCTTTAGAACAAGGCATAGTTTTCCCTGCTGGCTCTTTGGGCGTGGGACCCATTTCCAGCCATATGGCCATTATTGTGCGTGGCGCGGCGCCAAGTGGGAAAGGGTAGTTTTGAGGCTGAAAGCAGTAGGAAAGCCTGCAGCCCCCAGGTCTGTGGGGCTACGCAAGAGGTTCCCAAAGAGCTTTAGAACAAGGCATAGTTTTCCCTGCTGGCTCCTTGGGCGTGGGATCCATCTCCAGCCATATGGCCATTTTTGTGCCTGGCGAGGTGCCAAGTGGGAAAGGGTGGTTTTGAGGCTGAAGGCAGCATGAAAGCCTGCAGCCCCCAGGTGTGTGGGGCTACGCAAGCGGTTCCCAAAGAGCTTTAGAACAAGGCATAGTTTTCCCTGCTGGCTCCTTGGGCGTGGGACCCATCTCCAGCCATATGGCCATTTTTGTGCCTGGCGCGGCGCCAAGTGGGAAAGGGTGGTGTCAAGGCTGAAGGCAGCAGGAAAGCCTGCAGCCCCCAGGTCTGTGGGGCTACGCAAGCGGTTCCCAAAGAGCTTTAGACAAGGCATAGTTTTCCCTGCTGGCTCTTTGGCCGTGAGACCCCTGTCCAGCCATATGGCCATTTTTGTGCCTGGCGCGGCGCCAAGTGGGAAAGGGTGGTTTTGAGGCTGAAGGCAGCAGGAAAGGCTGCAGCCCCCAGGTCTGTGGGGCTACGGAAGAGGTTCCCAAAGAGCTTTAGAACAAGGCATAGTTTTCCCTGCAGGCTCCTTGGTGGTGGGACCCATCTCCAGCCATATGGCCATTTTTGTGCCTGGCGAGGTGCCAAGTGGGAAAGGGTGGTTTTGAGGCTGAAGGCAGCATGAAAGCCTGCAGCCCCCAGGTGTGTGGGGCTACGCAAGCGGTTCCCAAAGAGCTTTAGAACAAGGCATAGTTTTCCCTGCTGGCTCCTTGGGCGTGGGACCCATCTCCAGCCATATGGCCATTTTTGTGCCTGGCGCGGCGCCAAGTGGGAAAGGGTGGTTTTGAGGCTGAAGTCAGCAGGAAAGCCTGCAGCCCCCAGGTCTGTGGGGCTACGCAAGCGGTTCCCAAAGAGCTTTAGAACAAGGCATAGTTTTCCCAACTGCCTCTTTGGGCGTGGGACCCATCTCCAGCCATATGGCCATTTTTGTGCCTGGCGCGGCGCCAAGTGGGAAAGGGTGGTTTTGAGGCTGAAGGCAGCAGGAAAGCCTGCAGCCCCCAGGTCTGTCGGGCTACGCAAGCGGTTCCCAAAGAGCTTTAGAACAAGGCATAATTCTCCTTGCTGGCTCTTTGGGCGTGGGACCCATTTCCAGCCGTATGGCCATTTTTGTGCCTGGCGCGGCGCCAAGTGGGAAAGGGTGGTTTTGAGGGTGAAGGCAGCAGGAAAGCCTGCAGCCCCCAGGTCTGTGGGGCTACGCAAGCGGTTCCCAAAGAGCTTTAGAACAAGGCATATTTTTCCCTGCTGGCTCCTTGGGCGTGGGACCCATTTCCAGACGTATGGCCATTATTGTGCGTGGCGCGGTGCCAAGTGGGAAAGGGTAGTTTTGAGGCTGAAAGCAGCAGGAAAGCCTGCAGCCCCCAGGTCTGTGGGGCTACGCAAGAGGTTCCCAAAGAGCTTTAGAACAAGGCATAGTTTTCCCTGCTGGCTCCTTGGTGGTGGGACCCATCTCCAGCCATATGGCCATTTTTGTGCCTGGCGCGGCGCCAAGTGGGAAAGGGTGGTTTTGAGGCTGAAGGCAGCAGGAAAGCCTGCAGCCCCCAGGTCTGTGGGGCTACGCAAGAGGTTCCCAAAGAGCTTTAGAACAAGGCATAGTTTTCCCTGCAGGCTCCTTGGGCGTGGGACCCATCTCCAGCCATATGGCCATTTTTCTGCCTGGCGCGGCGCCAAGTGGGAAAGGGTGGTTTTGAGGGTGAAGGCAGCAGGAAAGCCTGCAGCCCCCAGGTCTGTGGGGCTACGCAAGAGGTTCCCAAAGAGCTTTAGAACAAGGCATATTTTTCCCAACTGCCTCTTTGGGCGTGGGACCCATCTCCAGCCATATGGCCATTTTTCTGCCTGGCGCGGCGCCAAGTGGGAAAGGGTGGTTTTGAGGCTGAAGGCAGCAGGAAAGCCTGCAGCCCCCAGGTCTGTGGAGCTACGCAAGCGGTTCCCAAAGAGCTTTAGAACAAGGTAGATTTTACCCTGCTGGCTCCTTGGGCGTGGGACCCATCTCCAGCCATATGGCCATTTTTGTGCCTGGCGCGGCGCCAAGTGCGAAAGGGTGGTTTTGAGGCTGAAGGCAGCAGGAAAGCCTGCAGCCCCCAGGTCTGTGGGGCTACGCAAGCGGTTCCCAAAGAGCTTTAGAACAAGGCATAATTTTTCCCTGCTGGCTCTTTGGGCGGGGCACCCGTCTCCAGCCTTATGGCCATTTTTGTGCCTGGCGCGGCACCTAATGGTAAAGGGTGGTGTCGAGGCGGAAGGCAGCAGGAAAGCCTGCAGCCCCCAGGTCTGTGGGGCTACGCAAGCGGTTCCCAAAGAGCTTTAGAACAAGGCATAGTTTTCCCTGCTGGCTCTTCGGGCGTGGGACCCATCTCCAGCCATATCGCCATTTTTGTGCCTGGCGCGGCGCCAAGTGGGAAAGGGTGGTTTTGAGGCTGAAGGCAGCAGGAAAGCCTGCAGCCCCCAGGTCTGTGGGGCTACGCAAGCGGTTCCCAAACAGCTTTAGAACAAGGTAGATTTTACCCTGCTGGCTCCTTGGGCGGGGGACCCATCTCCAGCCATATGGCCATTTTTGTGCCTGGCGCGGCGCCAAGTGCGAAAGGGTGGTTTTGAGGCTGAAGGCAGCAGGAAAGCCTGCAGCCCCCAGGTCTGTGGGGCTACGCAAGCGGTTCCCAAAGAGCTTTAGAACAAGGCATAATTTTTCCCTGCTGGCTCTTTGGGCGGGGCACCCGTCTCCAGCCTTATGGCCATTTTTGTGCCTGGCGCGGCACCTAATGGTAAAGGGTGGTGTCGAGGCGGAAGGCAGCAGGAAAGCCTGCAGCCCCCAGGTCTGTGGGGCTACGCAAGCGGTTCCCAAAGAGCTTTAGAACAAGGCATAGTTTTCCCTGCTGGCTCTTCGGGCGTGGGACCCATCTCCAGCCATATCGCCATTTTTGTTCCTGGCGCGGCGCCAAGTGGGAAAGGGTGGTTTTGAGGCTGAAGGCAGCAGGAAAGCCTGCAGCCCCCAGGTCTGTGGGGCTATGCAAGCGTTTCCCAAAGAGCTTTAGAACAAGGCATAGTTTTCCCTGCTGGCTCTTTGGCCATGGGACACCTGTCCAGCCATATGGCCATTTTTGTGCCCGGCGCGGCGCCAAGTGGGAAAGGGTGGTTTTGAGGCTGAAGGCAGCAGGAAAGCCTGCAGCCCCCGGGTCTGTGGGGCTACGGAAGAGGTTCCCAAAGAGCTTTAGAACAAGGCATAGTTTTCCCTGCAGGCTCCTTGGGCGTGGGACCCATCTCCAGCCATATGGCCATTTTTGTGCCTGGCGCGGTGCCAAGTGGGAAAGGGTGGTTTTGAGGCTGAAGGCAGCAGGAAAGCCTGCAGCCCCCAGGTGTGTGGGGCTATGCAAGCGGTTCCCAAAGAGCTTTAGAACAAGGCATAGTTTTCCCCACTGCCTCTTTGGGCGTGGGACCCATCTCCAGCCATATGGCCATTTTTGTGCCTGGCGCGGCGCCAACTTGGAAAGGGTGGTTTTGAGGCTGAAGGCAGCAGGAAAGCCTGCAGCCCCCAGGTCTGTGGGGCTACGCAAGCGTTTCCCAAAGAGCTTTAGAACAAGGCATATTTTTCCCAACTGCCTCTTTGGGCGTGGGACCCATCTCCAGCCATATGGCCATTTTTCTGCCTGGCGTGGCGCCAAGTGTGAAAGGGTGGTTTTGAGGGTGAAGGCAGCAGGAAAGCCTGCAGCCCCCAGGTCTGTGGAGCTACGCAAGCGGTTCCCAAAGAGCTTTAGAACAAGGCATAATTTTTCCCTGCTGGCTCTTTGGGCGTGGGACCCATTTCCAGACGTATGGCCATTATTGTGCGTGGCGCGGTGCCAAGTGGGAAAGGTTAGTTTTGAGGCTGAAAGCAGTAGGAAAACCTGCAGCCCCCAGGTCTGTGGGGCTACGCAAGAGGTTCCCAAAGAGCTTTAGAACAAGGCATAGTTTTCCCTGCTGGCTCCTTGGGCGTGGGACCCATCTCCAGCCATATGGCCATTTTTGTGTCTGGCGCGGCGCCAAGTGGGAAAGGGTGGTTTTGAGGGTGAAGGCATCAGGAAAGCCTGCAGCCCCCAGGTCTGTGGGGCTACACAAGAGGTTCCCAAAGAGCTTTAGAACAAGGCATAGTTTTCCCTGCTGGCTCTTTGGGCGTGGGACCCATTTCCAGCCATATGGCCATTATTGTGCGTGGCGCGGCGCCAAGTGGGAAAGGGTAGTTTTGAGGCTGAAAGCAGTAGGAAAGCCTGCAGCCCCCAGGTCTGTGGGGCTACGCAAGAGGTTCCCAAAGAGCTTTAGAACAAGGCATAGTTTTCCCTGCAGGCTCCTTGGGCGTGGGATCCATCTCCAGCCATATGGCCATTTTTGTGCCTGGCGAGGTGCCAAGTGGGAAAGGGTGGTTTTGAGGCTGAAGGCAGCATGAAAGCCTGCAGCCCCCAGGTGTGTGGGGCTACGCAAGCGGTTCCCAAAGAGCTTTAGAACAAGGCATAGTTTTCCCTGCTGGCTCCTTGGGCGTGGGACCCATCTCCAGCCATATGGCCATTTTTGTGCCTGGCGCGGCGCCAAGTGGGAAAGGGTGTTGTCAAGGCTGAAGGCAGCAGGAAAGCCTGCAGCCCCCAGGTCTGTGGGGCTACGCAAGCGGTTCCCAAAGAGCTTTAGAACAAGGCATAGTTTTCCCTGCTGGCTCTTTGGCCATGGGACCCCTGTCCAGCCATATGGCCATTTTTGTGCCCGGCGCGGCGCCAAGTGGGAAAGGGTGGTTTTGAGGCTGAAGGCAGCAGGAAAGCCTGCAGCCCCCGGGTCTGTGGGGCTACGGAAGAGGTTCCCAAAGAGCTTTAGAACAAGGCATAGTTTTCCCTGCAGGCTCCTTGGGCGTGGGACCCATCTCCAGCCATATGGCCATTTTTGTGCCTGGCGCGGTGCCAAGTGGGAAAGGGTGGTTTTGAGGCTGAAGGCAGCAGGAAAGCCTGCAGCCCCCAGGTGTGTGGGGCTATGCAAGCGGTTCCCAAAGAGCTTTAGAACAAGGCATAGTTTTCCCCACTGCCTCTTTGGGCGTGGGACCCATCTCCAGCCATATGGCCATTTTTGTGCCTGGCGCGGCGCCAAGTGGGAAAGGGTGGTTTTGAGGCTGAAGGCAGCAGGAAAGCCTGCAGCCCCCAGGTCTGTGGGGCTACGCAAGTGTTTCCCAAAGAGCTTTAGAACAAGGCATATTTTTCCCAACTGCCTCTTTGGGCGTGGGACCCATCTCCAGCCATATGGCCATTTTTCTGCCTGGCGTGGCGCCAAGTGTGAAAGGGTGGTTTTGAGGGTGAAGGCAGCAGGAAAGCCTGCAGCCCCCAGGTCTGTGGGGCTATGCAAGCACTTCCCAAAGAGCTTTAGAACAAGGCATAATTTTCCCTGCTGGCTCCTTGGGCGTGGGACCCATCTCCAGCCATATGGGCATTTTTGTGCCTGGCACGGCGCCAATTGGGAAAGGGTGGTTTTGAGGCTGAAGGCAGCGGGAAAGCCTGCAGCCCCCAGGTCTGTGGGGCTACACAAGCGGTTCCCAAAGAGCTTTAGAACAAGGCAGAGTTTTCCCTGCAGGCTCCTTGGGCGTGGGACCCATCTCCAGCCATATGGCCATTTTTGTGCCTGGCGAGGTGCCAAGTGGGAAAGGGTGGTTTTGAGGTTGAAGGCAGCATGAAAGCCTGCAGCCCCCAGGTCTGTGGGGCTACGCAAGCGGTTCCCAAAGAGCTTTAGAACAAGGCATAGTTTTCCCTGCTGGCTCCTTGGGCGTGGGACCCATCTCCAGCCGTATGGCCATTATTGTGCGTGGCGCGGCGCCAAGTGGGAAAGGGTGGTGTCGAGGCTGAAGGCAGCAGGAAAGCCTGCAGCCCCCAGGTGTGTGGGGCTACGCAAGCGGTTCCCAAAGAGCTTTAGAACAAGGCATAGTTTTCCCTGCTGGCTCCTTGTGCGGGGAACCCATCTACAGCCCTATGGCCATTTTTGTGCCTGGCGCGGCGCCGAGTGAGAAAGGGTGGTTTTGAGGCTGAAGGTAGCAGGAAAGCCTGCAGCCCCCAGGTCTGTGGGGCTACGCAAGCGGTTCCCAAAGAGCTTTAGACAAGGCATAGTTTTCCCTGCTGGCTCCTTGGGCGGGGGACCCATCTCCAGCCGTATGGCCATCTTTGTGCCTTGCACGGCGCCAAGTGGGAAAGGGTGGTGTCAAGGCAGAAGGCAGCAGGAAATCCCGCAGCCCCCAGGTCTGTGGTGCTACGCAAGAGGTTCCCAAAGAGCTTTAGAACAAGGCATAGTTTTCCCTGCTGGCTCTTTGGCCATGCGACCCATCTCCAGCCATATGGCCATTTTTGTGCCTGGCGCGGCGCCAAGTGGGAAAGGGTGGTTTTGAGGGTGAAGGCAGCAGGAAAGCCTGCAGCCCCCAGGTCTGTGGGGCTACGCAAGCGGTTCCCAAAGAGCTTTAGAACGAGGCATAATTTTCCCTGAAGGCTCTTTGGGCGTGAGACCCATCTCCAGCCATAGGGCATATTTGTGCCTGGCGCGGCGCCAAGTGGGAAAGGGTGGTTTTGAGGCTGAAGGCAGCAGGAAAGCCTGCAGCCCCCAGGTCTGTGGGGCTACGCAAGCGGTTCCCAAAGAGCTTTAGAACAAGGCATAGTTTTCCCTGCTGGCTCCTTGGGCGGGGGACCCATCTACAGCCGTATGGCCATTTTTGTGCCTTGCGCGGCGCCAAGTGGGAAAGGGTTGTGTCGAGGCGGAAGGCAGCAGGAAATCCCGCAGCCCCCAGGTCTGTGGGGCTACGCAAGCGGTTCCCAAAGAGCTTTAGAACAAGGCATAGTTTTCCCTGCTGGCTCTTTGGGCGTGGGACCCATCTCCAGCCATATGGCCATTTTTGTGCCTGGCGCGGCGCCAAGTGGGAAAGGGTGGTTTTGAGGCTGAAGGCAGCAGGAAAGCCCGCAGCCCCCAGGTCTGTGGGGCTACGCAAGCGGTTCCCAAAGAGCTTTAGAACAAGGCATAGTTTCCCTGCTAGCTCCTTGGGCGTGAAACCCCTCTCCAGCCATATGGCCATTTTTGTGCCTGGCGCGGCACCTAATGGGAAAGGGTGGTGTCGAGGCGGAAGGCAGCAGGAAAGCCTGCAGCCCCAAGGTCTGTGGGGCTACGCAAGCGGTTCCCAAAGAGCTTTAGAACAAGGCATAGTTTTCCCTGCTGGCTCTTCGGGCGTGGGACCCATCTCCAGCCATATGGCCATTTTTGTGCCTGGCGCGGCGCCAAGTGGGAAAGGGTGGTTTTGAGGCTGAAGGCAGCAGGAAAGCCTGCAGCCCCCGGGTCTGTGGGGCTACGCAAGCGGTTCCCAAAGAGCTTTAGAACAAGGCATAGTTTTCCTTGCTGGCTCCTTGGTGGTGGGACCCATCTCCAGCCATATGGCCATTTTTGTGCCTGGCGCGGCGCCAAGTGGGAAAGGGTGGTTTTGAGGCTGAAGGCAGCAGGAAAGCCTGCAGCCCCCAGGTGTGTGGGGCTACGCAAGCGGTTCCCAAAGAGCTTTAGAACAAGGCATAGTTTTCCCTGCTAGCTCCTTGGGCGTGAAACCCCTCTCCAGCCATATGGCCATTTTTGTGCCTGGCGCGGCACCTAATGGGAAAGGGTGGTGTCGAGGCGGAAGGCAGCAGGAAAGCCTGCAGCCCCAAGGTCTGTGGGGCTACGCAAGCGGTTCCCAAAGAGCTTTAGAACAAGGCATAGTTTTCCCTGCTGGCTCTTCGGGCGTGGGACCCGTCTCCAGCCTTATGGCCATTTTTGTGCCTGGTGCGGCGCCAAGTGGGAAAGGGTGGTTTTGAGGCTGAAGGCAGCAGGAAAGCCTGCAGCCCCCAGGTCTGTGGGGCTACGCAAGCGGTTCCCAAAGAGCTTTAGAACAAGGCATAATTTTTCCCTGCTGGCTCTTTGGGCGGGGCACCCGTCTCCAGCCTTATGGCCATTTTTGTGCCTGGCGCGGCACCTAATGGTAAAGGGTGGTGTCGAGGCGGAAGGCAGCAGGAAAGCCTGCAGCCCCCAGGTCTGTGGGGCTACGCAAGCGGTTCCCAAAGAGCTTTAGAACAAGGCATAGTTTTCCCTGCTGGCTCTTCGGGCGTGGGACCCATCTCCAGCCATATGGCCATTTTTGTGCCTGGTGCGGCGCCAAGTGGGAAAGGGTGGTTTTGAGGCTGAAGGCAGCAGGAAAGCCTGCAGCCCCCAGGTCTGTGGGGCTACGCAAGCGGTTCCCAAAGAGCTTTAGAACAAGGCATAGTTTTCCCTGCTGGCTCTTTAGGAGGGGGACCCATCTCCAGCCATATGGGCATTTTTGTGCGTGGCGCAGCGCCAAGTGGGAAAGGGTGGTTTGGAGGCTGAAGGCAGCAGGAAAGCCTGCAGCCCCCGGGTCTGTGGGGCTATGCAAGCACTTCCCAAAGAGCTTTAGAACAAGGCATAGTTTTCCCTGCTGGCTCCTTGGGCGTGGGACCCATCTCCAGCCGTATGGGCATTTTTGTGCCTGGCGCGGCGCCAAGTGTGAAAGGGTGGTTTTGAGGCTGAAGGCAGCAGGAAAGCCTGCAGCCCCCAGGTCTGTGGGGCTACACAAGAGGTTCCCAAAGAGCTTTAGAACAAGGCATAGTTTTCCCTGTGGCTCTCTGGCCGTGGGACCCCTGTCCAGCCCTATGGCCATTTTTGTGCCTGGCGCTGCGCCAAGTGGGAAAGGGTGGTTTTGAGGCTGAAGGCAGCAGGAAAGCCTGCAGACCCCAGGTCTGTGGGGCTACGCAAGTGGTTCCCAAAGAGCTTTAGAACAAGGCATACTTTTCCGTGCTGGCTCCTTGGTGGTGGGACCCATCTCCAGCCATATGGCCATTTTTGTGCCTGGCGCGGCGCCAAGTGGGAAAGGGTGGTTTTGAGGCTGAAGGCAGCAGGAAAGCCTGCAGCCGCCAAGTCTGTGGGGCTATGCAAGCGGTTCCCAAAGAGCTTTAGAACAAGGAACAAGGCATCATTTTCCCTGCTGGCTCCTTGCGCAGGGGACCCATCTCCAGCCATATGGCCATTTTTCTGCCTGGCGCGGCGCCAAGTGGGAAAGGGTGGTGTCGAGGCTGAAGGCAGCAGGAAAGCTCGCAGCCCCCAGGACTGTGGGGCTACACAAGTGGTTCCAAAGAGCTTTAGAAGAAAGCATAGTTTTCCCTGCTGGCTCCTTGTGCGGGGAACCCATCTACAGCCGTATCGCCATTTTTGTGCCTGGCGCGGCGCCAAGTGGGAAAGGGTGGTTTTGAGGCTGAAGGCAGCAGGAAAGCCTGCAGCCCCCAGGTGTGTGGGGCTACGCAAGCGGTTCCCAAAGAGCTTTAGAACGAGGCATAATTTTCCCTGAAGGCTCTTTGGGCGTGAGACCCATCTCCAGCCATAGGGCATATTTGTGCCTGGCGCGGCGCCAAGTGGGAAAGCGTGGTTTTGAGGCTGAAGGCAGCAGGAAAGCCTGCAGCCCCCAGGTCTGTGGGGCTACGCAAGCGGTTCCCAAAGAGCTTTAGAACAAGGCATAGTTTTCCCTGCTGGCTCCTTGGGCGGGGGACCCATCTCCAGCCGTATGGCCATTTTTGTGTCTTGCGCGGCGCCAAGTGGGAAAGGGTGGTGTCGAGGCTGAAGGCAGCAGGAAATCCCGCAGCCCCCAGGTGTTTGGGGCTACACAAGCGGTTCCCAAAGAGCTTTAGAACAAGGCATAGTTTTCCCTGCAGGCTCCTTGTGCGGGGAACCCATCTACAGCCGTATCGCCATTTTTGTGCCTGGCGCGGCGCCAAGTGGGAAAGGGTGGTTTTGAGGCTGAAGGCAGCAGGAAAGCCTGCAGCCCCCAGGTGTGTGGGGCTACGCAAGCGGTTCCCAAAGAGCTTTAGAACGAGGCATAATTTTCCCTGAAGGCTCTTTGGGCGTGAGACCCATCTCCAGCCACAGGGCATATTTGTGCCTGGCGCGGCACCTAATGGGAAAGGGTGGTGTCGAGGCGGAAGGCAGCAGGAAAGCCTGCAGCCCCCAGGTCTGTGGGGCTACGCAAGCGGTTCCCAAAGAGCTTTAGAACAAGGCATAGTTTTCCCTGCTGGCTCTTCGGGCGTGGGACCCATCTCCAGCCATATGGCCATTTTTGTGCCTGGCGCGGCGCCAAGTGGGAAAGGGTGGTTTTGAGGCTGAAGGCAGCAGGAAAGCCTGCAGCCCCCAGGTCTGTGGGGCTACGCAAGCGGTTCCCAAAGACCTTTAGAACAAGGCATAGTTTTCCCTGCTGGCTCCTTGGGCGGGGGACCCATCTCCAGCCGTATGGCCATCTTTGTGCCTTCCGCGGCGCCAAGTGGGAAAGGGTGGTATCAAGGCAGAAGGCAGCAGGAAAGCCTGCAGCCCCCAGGTCTGTGGGGCTACGCAAGCGGTTCCCAAAGAGCTTTAGAACAAGGCATCATTTTCCCTGCTGGCTCTTTGGGCGTGGGACCCATCTCCAGCCATAGGGCATATTTGTGCCTGGCGCGGCGCCAAGTGCGAAAGGGTGGTTTTGAGTGTGAAGGCAGCAGGAAAGCCTGCAGCCCCCAGGTGTGTGGGGCTACGCAAGCGGTTCCCAAAGAGCTTTAGAACAAGGCATAATTTTTCCCTGCTGGCTCCTTGGGCGGGGGACCCATCTCCAGCCATATGGCCATTTTTGTGCCTGGCGCGGCTCCAAGTGGGAAAGGGTGGTTTCGAGGCTGAAGGCAGCAGGAAAGCCTGCAGCCCCCAGGTCTGTGGGGCTACGCAAGCGGTTCCCAAAGAGCTTTAGAACGAGGCATAATTTTCCCTGATGGCTCTTTGGGCGTGAGACCCATCTCCAGCCATAGGGCATATTTGTGCCTGGCGCGGCGCCAAGTGGGAAAGGGTGGTTTCGAGGCTGAAGGCAGCAGGAAAGCCTGCAGCCGCCAAGTCTGTGGGGCTATGCAAGCGGTTCCCAAAGAGCTTTAGAACAAGGCATAGTTTTCCCTGCTGGCTCCTTGGGCGGGGGACCCATCTACAGCCGTATGGCCATTTTTGTGCCTTGCGCGGCGCCAAGTGGGAAAGGGTTGTGTCGAGGCGGAAGGCAGCAGGAAATCCCGCAGCCCCCAGGTCTGTGGGGCTACGCAAGCGGTTCCCAAAGAGCTTTAGAACAAGGCATAGTTTTCCCTGCTGGCTCTTTGGGCGTGGGACCCATCTCCAGCCATATGGCCATTTTTGTGCCTGGCGCGGCGCCAAGTGGGAAAGGGTGGTTTTGAGGCTGAAGGCAGCAGGAAAGCCCGCAGCCCCCAGGTCTGTGGGGCTACGCAAGCGGTTCCCAAAGAGCTTTAGAACAAGGCATAGTTTCCCTGCTAGCTCCTTGGGCGTGAAACCCCTCTCCAGCCATATGGCCATTTTTGTGCCTGGCGCGGCACCTAATGGGAAAGGGTGGTGTCGAGGCGGAAGGCAGCAGGAAAGCCTGCAGCCCCAAGGTCTGTGGGGCTACGCAAGCGGTTCCCAAAGAGCTTTAGAACAAGGCATAGTTTTCCCTGCTGGCTCTTCGGGCGTGGGACCCATCTCCAGCCATATGGCCATTTTTGTGCCTGGCGCGGCGCCAAGTGGGAAAGGGTGGTTTTGAGGCTGAAGGCAGCAGGAAAGCCTGCAGCCCCCGGGTCTGTGGGGCTACGCAAGCGGTTCCCAAAGAGCTTTAGAACAAGGCATAGTTTTCCTTGCTGGCTCCTTGGTGGTGGGACCCATCTCCAGCCATATGGCCATTTTTGTGCCTGGCGCGGCGCCAAGTGGGAAAGGGTGGTTTTGAGGCTGAAGGCAGCAGGAAAGCCTGCAGCCCCCAGGTGTGTGGGGCTACGCAAGCGGTTCCCAAAGAGCTTTAGAACAAGGCATAGTTTTCCCTGCTAGCTCCTTGGGCGTGAAACCCCTCTCCAGCCATATGGCCATTTTTGTGCCTGGCGCGGCACCTAATGGGAAAGGGTGGTGTCGAGGCGGAAGGCAGCAGGAAAGCCTGCAGCCCCAAGGTCTGTGGGGCTACGCAAGCGGTTCCCAAAGAGCTTTAGAACAAGGCATAGTTTTCCCTGCTGGCTCTTCGGGCGTGGGACCCGTCTCCAGCCTTATGGCCATTTTTGTGCCTGGTGCGGCGCCAAGTGGGAAAGGGTGGTTTTGAGGCTGAAGGCAGCAGGAAAGCCTGCAGCCCCCAGGTCTGTGGGGCTACGCAAGCGGTTCCCAAAGAGCTTTAGAACAAGGCATAATTTTTCCCTGCTGGCTCTTTGGGCGGGGCACCCGTCTCCAGCCTTATGGCCATTTTTGTGCCTGGCGCGGCACCTAATGGTAAAGGGTGGTGTCGAGGCGGAAGGCAGCAGGAAAGCCTGCAGCCCCCAGGTCTGTGGGGCTACGCAAGCGGTTCCCAAAGAGCTTTAGAACAAGGCATAGTTTTCCCTGCTGGCTCTTCGGGCGTGGGACCCATCTCCAGCCATATGGCCATTTTTGTGCCTGGTGCGGCGCCAAGTGGGAAAGGGTGGTTTTGAGGCTGAAGGCAGCAGGAAAGCCTGCAGCCCCCAGGTCTGTGGGGCTACGCAAGCGGTTCCCAAAGAGCTTTAGAACAAGGCATAGTTTTCCCTGCTGGCTCTTTAGGAGGGGGACCCATCTCCAGCCATATGGGCATTTTTGTGCGTGGCGCAGCGCCAAGTGGGAAAGGGTGGTTTGGAGGCTGAAGGCAGCAGGAAAGCCTGCAGCCCCCGGGTCTGTGGGGCTATGCAAGCACTTCCCAAAGAGCTTTAGAACAAGGCATAGTTTTCCCTGCTGGCTCCTTGGGCGTGGGACCCATCTCCAGCCGTATGGGCATTTTTGTGCCTGGCGCGGCGCCAAGTGTGAAAGGGTGGTTTTGAGGCTGAAGGCAGCAGGAAAGCCTGCAGCCCCCAGGTCTGTGGGGCTACACAAGAGGTTCCCAAAGAGCTTTAGAACAAGGCATAGTTTTCCCTGTGGCTCTCTGGCCGTGGGACCCCTGTCCAGCCCTATGGCCATTTTTGTGCCTGGCGCTGCGCCAAGTGGGAAAGGGTGGTTTTGAGGCTGAAGGCAGCAGGAAAGCCTGCAGACCCCAGGTCTGTGGGGCTACGCAAGTGGTTCCCAAAGAGCTTTAGAACAAGGCATACTTTTCCGTGCTGGCTCCTTGGTGGTGGGACCCATCTCCAGCCATATGGCCATTTTTGTGCCTGGCGCGGCGCCAAGTGGGAAAGGGTGGTTTTGAGGCTGAAGGCAGCAGGAAAGCCTGCAGCCGCCAAGTCTGTGGGGCTATGCAAGCGGTTCCCAAAGAGCTTTAGAACAAGGAACAAGGCATCATTTTCCCTGCTGGCTCCTTGCGCAGGGGACCCATCTCCAGCCATATGGCCATTTTTCTGCCTGGCGCGGCGCCAAGTGGGAAAGGGTGGTGTCGAGGCTGAAGGCAGCAGGAAAGCTCGCAGCCCCCAGGACTGTGGGGCTACACAAGTGGTTCCAAAGAGCTTTAGAAGAAAGCATAGTTTTCCCTGCTGGCTCCTTGTGCGGGGAACCCATCTACAGCCGTATCGCCATTTTTGTGCCTGGCGCGGCGCCAAGTGGGAAAGGGTGGTTTTGAGGCTGAAGGCAGCAGGAAAGCCTGCAGCCCCCAGGTGTGTGGGGCTACGCAAGCGGTTCCCAAAGAGCTTTAGAACGAGGCATAATTTTCCCTGAAGGCTCTTTGGGCGTGAGACCCATCTCCAGCCATAGGGCATATTTGTGCCTGGCGCGGCGCCAAGTGGGAAAGCGTGGTTTTGAGGCTGAAGGCAGCAGGAAAGCCTGCAGCCCCCAGGTCTGTGGGGCTACGCAAGCGGTTCCCAAAGAGCTTTAGAACAAGGCATAGTTTTCCCTGCTGGCTCCTTGGGCGGGGGACCCATCTCCAGCCGTATGGCCATTTTTGTGTCTTGCGCGGCGCCAAGTGGGAAAGGGTGGTGTCGAGGCTGAAGGCAGCAGGAAATCCCGCAGCCCCCAGGTGTTTGGGGCTACACAAGCGGTTCCCAAAGAGCTTTAGAACAAGGCATAGTTTTCCCTGCAGGCTCCTTGTGCGGGGAACCCATCTACAGCCGTATCGCCATTTTTGTGCCTGGCGCGGCGCCAAGTGGGAAAGGGTGGTTTTGAGGCTGAAGGCAGCAGGAAAGCCTGCAGCCCCCAGGTGTGTGGGGCTACGCAAGCGGTTCCCAAAGAGCTTTAGAACGAGGCATAATTTTCCCTGAAGGCTCTTTGGGCGTGAGACCCATCTCCAGCCACAGGGCATATTTGTGCCTGGCGCGGCACCTAATGGGAAAGGGTGGTGTCGAGGCGGAAGGCAGCAGGAAAGCCTGCAGCCCCCAGGTCTGTGGGGCTACGCAAGCGGTTCCCAAAGAGCTTTAGAACAAGGCATAGTTTTCCCTGCTGGCTCTTCGGGCGTGGGACCCATCTCCAGCCATATGGCCATTTTTGTGCCTGGCGCGGCGCCAAGTGGGAAAGGGTGGTTTTGAGGCTGAAGGCAGCAGGAAAGCCTGCAGCCCCCAGGTCTGTGGGGCTACGCAAGCGGTTCCCAAAGACCTTTAGAACAAGGCATAGTTTTCCCTGCTGGCTCCTTGGGCGGGGGACCCATCTCCAGCCGTATGGCCATCTTTGTGCCTTCCGCGGCGCCAAGTGGGAAAGGGTGGTATCAAGGCAGAAGGCAGCAGGAAAGCCTGCAGCCCCCAGGTCTGTGGGGCTACGCAAGCGGTTCCCAAAGAGCTTTAGAACAAGGCATCATTTTCCCTGCTGGCTCTTTGGGCGTGGGACCCATCTCCAGCCATAGGGCATATTTGTGCCTGGCGCGGCGCCAAGTGCGAAAGGGTGGTTTTGAGTGTGAAGGCAGCAGGAAAGCCTGCAGCCCCCAGGTGTGTGGGGCTACGCAAGCGGTTCCCAAAGAGCTTTAGAACAAGGCATAATTTTTCCCTGCTGGCTCCTTGGGCGGGGGACCCATCTCCAGCCATATGGCCATTTTTGTGCCTGGCGCGGCTCCAAGTGGGAAAGGGTGGTTTCGAGGCTGAAGGCAGCAGGAAAGCCTGCAGCCCCCAGGTCTGTGGGGCTACGCAAGCGGTTCCCAAAGAGCTTTAGAACGAGGCATAATTTTCCCTGATGGCTCTTTGGGCGTGAGACCCATCTCCAGCCATAGGGCATATTTGTGCCTGGCGCGGCGCCAAGTGGGAAAGGGTGGTTTTGAGGCTGAAGGCAGCAGGAAAGCCTGCAGCCGCCAAGTCTGTGGGGCTATGCAAGCGGTTCCCAAAGAGCTTTAGAACAAGGAACAAGGCATCATTTTCCCTGCTGGCTCCTTGGGCAGGGGACCCATCTCCAGCCATATGGCCATTTTTGTGCCTGGCGCGGCGCCAAGTGGGAAAGGGTGGTTTCGAGGCTGAAGGCAGCAGGAAAGCTCGCAGCCCCCAGGTCTGTGGGGCTACACAAGTGCTTCCAAAGAGCTTTAGAAGAAAGCATAGTTTTCCCTGCTGGCTCCTTGTGCGGGGAACCCATCTACAGCCGTATGGCCATTTTTGTGCCTGGCGCGGCACCTAATGGGAAAGGGTGGTGTCGAGGCTGAAGGCAGCAGGAAAGCCTGCAGCCCCCAGGTGTGTGGGGCTACGCAAGCGGTTCCCAAAGAGCTTTAGAACAAGGCATAGTTTTCCCTGCTGGCTCTTTGGGCGTGGGACCCATCTCCAGCCATATGGCCATTTTTGTGCCTGGCGCGGCGCCAAGTGGGAAAGGGTGGTTTTGAGGCTGAAGGCAGCAGGAAAGCCTGCAGCCCCCGGGTCTGTGGGGCTATGCAAGCACTTCCCAAAGAGCTTTAGAACAAGGCATAGTTTTCCCTGCTGGCTCTTTGGGCGTGGGACCCATCTCCAGCCATATGGCCATTTTTGTGCCTGGCGCGGCGCCAAGTGGGAAAGGGTGGTTTTGAGGCTGAAGGCAGCAGGAAAGCCTGCAGCCGCCAAGTCTGTGGGGCTATGCAAGCACTTCCCAAAGAGCTTTAGAGAAGAAGGCATAGTTTTCCCTGCTGGCTCTTTGGGCGTGGGACCCATCTCCAGCCGTATGGCCATCTTTGTGCCTGGCGCGGCACCAAGTGGGAAAGGGTGGTGTCAAGGCAGAAGGCAGCAGGAAATCCCGCAGCCCCCAGGTCTGTGGGGCTACGCAAGCGGTTCCCAAAGAGCTTTAGAACAAGGCATAGTTTTCCCTGCTGGCTCCTTGGGCGGGGGACCCATCTCCAGCCGTATGGCCATCTTTGTGCCTGGCGCGGCGCCAAGTGGGAAAGGGTGGTGTCGAGGATGAAGGCAGCAGGAAAGCCTGCAGCCCCCAGGTCTGTGGGGCTACGCAAGCGGTTCCCAAAGAGCTTTAGAACAACGCATAGTTTTCCCTGCTAGCTCCTTGGGCGTGAGACCCCTCTCCAGCCGTATGGCCATTTTTGTGCCTGGCGCGGCGCCAAGTGGGAAAGGGTGGTTTTGAGGCTGAAGGCAGCAGGAAAGCCTGCAGCCCCCAGGTCTGTGGGGCTATGCAAGTAGTTCTCAAAGAGCTTTAGAACAAGGCATAGTTTTCCCTGCTGGCTCCTTTAGCGTGGTACCCATCTCCAGCCATATGGCCATTTTTGTGCCTGGCGCGGCGCCAAGTGGGAAAGGGTGGTGTCGAGGCTGGAGGCAGCAGGAAAGCCTGCAGCCCCCAGGTCTGTGGGGCTATGCAAGCGGTTCCCAAAGAGCTTTAGAACAAGGCATAGTTTTCCCTGCTGGCTCTTTGGGCGTGGGACCCATCTCCAGCCATATGGGCATTTTGGTGCCTGGCGCGGCGCCAAGTGGGAAAGGGTGGTGTCGAGGATGAAGGCAGCAGGAAAGCCTGCAGCCCCCGGGTCTGTGGGGCTATGCAAGCACTTCCCAAAGAGCTTTAGAACAAGGCATAGTTTTCCCTGCTGGCTCTTCTGGCGTGGGACCCATCTCCAGCCATATGGCCATTTTTGTGCCTGGCGCGGCGCCAAGTGGGAAAGGGTGGTTTTGAGGCTGAAGGCAGCGGGAAAGCCTGCAGCCCCCAGGTGTTTGGGGCTACGCAAGCGGTTCCCAAAGAGCTTTAGAACAAGGCATAGTTTTCCCTGCTGGCTCTTTGGGCGGGGGACCCATCTCCAGCCATATGGCCATTTTTATGCCTGGCGCGGCGCGAAGTGGGAAAGGGTGGTGTCAAGGCTGAAGGCAGCAGGAAAGCCTGCAGCCCCCGGGTCTGTGGGGCTATGCAAGCACCTCCCAAAGAGCTTTAGAACAAGGCATAGTTTTCCCTGCTGGCTCTTTGGGCGTGGGACCCATCTCCAGCCGTATGGGCATTTTTGTGCCTGGCGCGGCACCAAGTGGGAAAGGGTGGTTTTGAGGCTGAAGGCAGCGGGAAAGCCTGCAGCCCCCAGGTCTGTGGGGCTACACAAGCAGTTCCCAAAGAGCTTTAGAACAAGGCATAGTTTTCCCTGCTGGCTCTTTGGCCATGGGACCCCTGTCCAGCCGTATGGCCATTTTTGTGCCTGTCGCGGCGCCAAGTGGGAAAGGGTGGTTTTGAGGCTGAAGGCAGTAGGAAAGCCTGCAGCCCCCAGGTCTGTGGGGCTACGCAAGAGGTTCCCAAAGAGCTTTAGAACAAGGCATAGTTTTCCCTGCAGGCTCCTTGGCCGTGGGACCCATCTCCAGCCATATGGCCATTTTTGTGCCTGGCGCGGCGCCAAGTGGGAAAGGGTGGTTTTGATGCTGAAGGCAGCAGGAAAGCCTGCAGCCGCCAAGTCTGTGGGGCTATGCAAGCGGTTCCCAAAGACCTTTAGAACAAGGGACAAGGCATAGTTTTCCCTGCTGGCTCCTTGTGCGGGGGACCCATCTCCAGCCGTATGGCCATCTTTGTGCCTTGCGCGGCGCCAAGTGGGAAAGGGTGGTGTCAAGGCAGAAGGCAGCAGGAAATCCCGCAGCCCCCAGGTCTGTGGGGCTACGCAAGCGGTTCCCAAAGAGCTTTAGAACAAGGCATAGTTTTCCCTGCAGGCTCCTTGGGCGTGGAACCCATTTCCAGACGTATGGCCATTTTTGTGCCTGGCGCGGCGCCAAGTGGGAAAGGGTGGTTTTGAGGCTGAAGGCAGCAGGAAAGCCTGCAGCCCCCAGGTGTGTGGGTCTACACAAGAGGTTCCCAAAGAGCTTTAGAACAAGGCATAGTTTTCCCTGCTGGCTCTTTGGGCGTGGGACCCATCTCCAGCCGTATGGGCATTTTTGTGCCTGGCGCGGCACCAAGTGGGAAAGGGTGGTTTTGAGGCTGAAGGCAGCGGGAAAGCCTGCAGGCCCCATGTGTGTGGGGCTACACAAGCAGTTCCCAAAGAGCTTTAGAACAAGGCATAGTTTTCCCTGCTGGCTCTTTGGCCATGGGACCCCTGTCCAGCCGTATGGCCTTTTTTGTGCCTAGCGCGGCGCCAAGTGGGAAAGGGTGGTTTTGAGGCTGAAGGCAGCAGGAAAGCCTGCACCCCCAGGTCTGTGGGGCTACGCAAGCGGTTCCCAAAGAGCTTTAGAACAAGGCATAGTTTTCCGTGCTGGCTCCTTGGTGGTGGGACCCATCTCCAGCCATATGGCCATTTTTGTGCCTGGCGCGGCGCCAAGTGGGAAAGGGTGGTTTTGAGGCTGAAGGCAGCAGGAAAGCCTGCAGCCCCCAGGTCTGTGGGGCTACGCAAGCGGTTCCCAAAGAGCTTTAGAACAAGGCATAATTTTCCCTGAAGGCTCTTTGGGCGTGGGACCCATCTCCAGCCATAGGGCATATTTGTGCCTGGCGCGGCGCCAAGTGCGAAAGGGTGGTTTTGAGTGTGAAGGCAGTAGGAAAGCCTGCAGCCCCCAGGTCTGTGGGGCTACGCAAGCGGTTCCCAAAGAGCTTTAGAACAAGGCATAATTTTTCCCTGCTGGCTCCTTGGGCGGGGCACCCGTCTCCAGCCTTATGGCCATTTTTGTGCCTGGCGCGGCACCTAATGGGAAGGGTGGTTTTGAGGCTGAAGGCAGCAGGAAAGCCTGCAGCCCCCGGGTCTGTGGGGCTACGCAAGCGGTTCCCAAAGAGCTTTAGAACAAGGCATAGTTTTCCCTGCTGGCTCTTCGGGCGTGGGACCCATCTCCAGCCATATGGCCATTTTTGTGCCTGGCGCGGCGCCAAGTGGGAAAGGGTGGTTTTGAGGCTGAAGGCAGCAGGAAAGCCTGCAGCCCCCAGGTGTGTGGGGCTACGCAAGCGGTTCCCAAAGAGCTTTAGAACAAGGCATAGTTTTCCCTGCTAGCTCCTTGGGCGTGAAAGCCCTCTCCAGCCATATGGCCATTTTTGTGCCTGGCGCGGCGCCAAGTGGGAAAGGGTGGTTTTGAGGCTGAAGGCAGCAGGAAAGCCTGCAGCCCCCAGGTCTGTGGGGCTACGCAAGCGGTTCCCAAAGTGCTTTAGAACAAGACATAGTTTTCCCTGGTGGCTCTTTGGGCGTGGGACCCATCTCCAGCCATATGGCCATTTTTGTGCCTGGCGAGGTGCCAAGTGTGAAACGGTGGTTTTGAGGCTGACGGCAGCAGGAAAGCCTGCAGCCCCCAGGTGTGTGGGGCTACGCAAGCGGTTCCCAAAGTGCTTTAGAACAAGGCATAGTTTTCCCTGCTGGCTCTTTGGGCGTGGGACCCATCTCCAGCCATATGGCCATTTTTGTGCCTTGCGCGGCCGCAAGTGGGAAAGGGTGGTTTTGAGGCTGAAGGCAGCAGGAAAGCCTGCAGCCCCCAGGTGTGTGGGGCTATGCAAGCGGTTCCCAAAGAGCTTTAGAACAAGGCATAGTTTTCCCCACTGCCTCTTTGGGCGTGGGACCCATCTCCAGCCATATGGCCATTTTTGTGCCTGGCGCGGCCGCAAGTGGGAAAGGGTGGTTTTGAGGCTGAAGGCAGCAGGAAAGCCTGCAGCCCCCAGGTCTGTGGGGCTACACAAGCAATTCACAAAGAGCTTCAGAACAAGGCATAATTTTCCCTGCTGGCTCTTTGGGCGTGGGACCCATCTCCAGCCATATGGCCATTTTTGTGCCTGGCACGGCGCCAAGTGGGAAAGGGTGGTTTTGAGGCTGAAGGCAGCAGGAAAGCCTGTAGCCCCCAGGTCTGTGGGGCCACGCGAGCGGCTGCCAAAGAGCTTTCCAACGAGGCACGGCTTTCCCTCCTAGCTCTTCGGGCGTGGGAGCTGTCGCCAGAGCCGCGGCCCTACCGGAAAATGCTTCGCAGGCTGGCGCGGCGGCGCCACCTGGGCGTCGGTGGCACCGAGGCTGACGGCCGCCGCAAAGCCCGCAGCCCCACGGGCTGTGGGGCCACGCAAGCGGCTGCCAAAGAGCTTTCCAACGAGGCACGGCTTTCCCTCCTGGCTCTTCGGGCGTGGGAGCTGTCGCCAGAGCCGCGGCCCTACCGCAAAATGCTTCGCAGGCTGGCGCGGCGGCGTCACGTGGGCGCCGGTGGCGCCGAGGCTGACGGCCGCCGCAAAGCCCGCAGCCCCACGGGCTGTGGGGCCACGCGAGCGGCTGCCAAAGAGCTTTCCAACGAGGCACGGCTTTCCCTCCTGGCTCTTCGGGCGTGGGAGCTGTCGCCAGAGCCGCGGCCCTACCGCAAAATGCTTCGCAGGCTGTCGCGGCGGTGCCATATTTGCGCCGGTGGCGCTGAGGCTGACGGCCGCCGCAAATCCCGCAGCCCCACGGGCTGTGGGGCCACGCGAGCGGCTGCCAAAGAGCTTTCCAACGAGGCATGGCTTTCCCTCCTGCCTCTTCGGGCGTGGGAGCTGTCGCCAGAGCCGCGGCCCTACCGCAAAATGTTTCACAGGCTGGCGCGGCAGCGCCACGTGGGCACCAGTGGCGCTGAGGCTGACAGCCGCCGCAAAGCCCGCAGCCCCACGGGCTGTAGGGCCACGCGAGCGGCTGCCAAAGAGCTTTCCAACGAGGCACGGCTTTCCCTCCTGGCTCTTCGGGCGTGGGAGCTGTCGCCAGAGCCGCGGCCCTAGCGGAAAATTCTTGGGAGGCTGGCGCGGCGGCACCACGTGGGCGCCGGTGGCGCCGAGGCTGACTGCCGCCGCAAAGCCCACAGCCCCACGGGCTCTGCGGCTACGCGAGCGGCTGCCAAAGAGCTTTCCAACGAGGCACGGCT